>NW_021137688.1:0-663 GCF_004193835.3 Ostrinia furnacalis
ACTCATAAATGCAGTAAGTTGTAAAGATACGGCGCATATATTACGTTGTAAGAATTAAAATTTAAATCAATCATTTAACATATGTACCGTAAGTAACGAAAACTACTGATAAACGCAGTAAGGAACAATCATACTGCGTTCATGGGTAGTAAGTATCGAACGAAAACTTAGTTAATCCATAACATAAACAGTTTTTTAATAATTTTAAATACAAAATATTAATTAAAATACAAAAACCTCATATCAAAATAAACTTTGAGTTTAGCTCTATAAGCCCATATATTTTTTTTTACAAATATTTGCGTAACTAATTGTAGACACCCCAAAATAAAATTTCAACTTTGATCGTGTTTTTCTCGAAACTGTTCACGTGTTACTTACTGCGTTTATAAATTGTGCGGCAGCTGTGGGATCAATTAGACCAATTTTTATGGTTATAAAACCAAATAAAGATCTCACGTGTCCTCTTTAACAGATGGATAGCGATTAATCCCAACTTGACAGTTTTATAGTCATAAAAAATGGCTATAGCGTAACTACCTATT
Source organism: Ostrinia furnacalis (assembly GCF_004193835.3). Lineage (NCBI taxonomy): Eukaryota > Metazoa > Arthropoda > Insecta > Lepidoptera > Crambidae > Ostrinia > Ostrinia furnacalis. The sequence continues at coordinate 546 of NW_021137688.1, forward strand.
TTTTGAAGAAGTGACTCTGGATCCTTGTAAAGACACATTTTTGGGGTAAAACCCTTTCCTATAATGAAACGAAGTTTAGAACTAGGCTTTCAAATGGTACCAACGTTGGTGGGAAGTG
>NW_021137689.1:0-47330 GCF_004193835.3 Ostrinia furnacalis
TGAAGGTGTGGGCAGATGAGAGATTCAAAAATTTTGGCAGCTGCTGATAGAATTGATATGGGCCTATAATTTGCAATGAGGGAGTTATTGCCACTTTTATAGACTGGAACTACCTTAGCCATCTTCCAAACGGAAGGGAAAACTCCTGCAGATAGCGACTTGTTAAATATAGCAAGTAGAGGCTCCGCCAACTCCAATGCACAAACTCTTAGAAATAAAGGGGGTACATTGTCCGGTCCTGCACCCTTACAAGCGTCTAAGGATTCTAAACTAGCCAACACTTCGTCATAATATAGTAAAGGTGCATTCAGACCCAGGGCGTTTGCTTTTAGGGCAGCAATAAAGCTGGGATCAATACACTCAGCCGGGCCCAGACTACTACCATCATCAAATACAGCTGAGAAGGCATCGATGGCAAACAATTCACAGATACTTGAGCTATCAGATGTAGAGGTGTGTCCGTCAGACATATTAGCTGGGTAACTACTGCTGCCTCCTCTTTTACTTTTAATCAAGGTCCAGAACAACTTGGGGTTGCTAGTGATTCCTTCCTCAAGTTTATCAACGTGTTGCTTGTAACATTGAGCGGTCAATTTACTACACCTTTTAGAGACTATACCCAGTTCTATACCATCCATAGGATTACTATACTTTTTATAGCGCAGTCTTAATCTATTTTTTTCCTTGAGAGCTTTAATAAGACTGTGGCTAAACCACGGAGGGTATGAGCTTTTTTTAAGTTTTTTAGAATTTCTAATGTGTCACGCACTAATACCCAGGCTTAGTTTTGCTATAAGAAAATAGTTAACGTTTTTCGTGCCGTCCGACAACCCCTTGGAATATAAAGGGTCTACTTATATTGATAAAAATACCATACACGAATAGCGCTTAAAGTTGTATTACTCAGTACTGCCGGGCCACGGTCAGGGCCGTCTTTAACTTTCTAAGGGCCCCGGGCATAAGGATCATGGGGTTCCTTTCTCTAAAAAAAACCATAAATAGAAAACGAATAGAGGTAACTTTGTGAATTTATTCTATCGAGTCAACTTCATCAAATCGTGTTTCCATCCGTTAAAAGCCCTAGAAAATATCCTCAACTATGTCCAAAAAAAACTTTAGATAGATCACTAAATAAATTTTTTGCAAGGCTTTACCAGCGTGGTTTTCAGTGTGTCACAGAAAGATTTTATCGCGCTCGTCTCCTTTTTAAAAATCGAGACATAAAGGGTAATCTATAGCAAATTTTATTAAAATCCGTGTAATGGTTTCGTGAAAGAGTTACAAACATCCATTCATCCATCTTCACAAACTTTTACATTTATAATATTACTTGTATTTCACAAGTAAATAGATAGAACTGCCAAAAGTTTGCCAACTGTTAATCATTTTGAATATTGGTATTCAGATGATTTTAACATTTTTTAAAAGTAAGTAGTGCTGGGGCCCTATCTTTCACGAGGCCCTGGGCCTGGAGCGCTCTGTGAGAAAGGGCCTAGCAACATCGGACACGTTAGGGCTCCGATCATTACTAATTCAGTACTTCCCGAAAAGTTTCGACTCGGATAACTTGGATATTAGCTATTAGGAAAAGAAATTGAGAACGTGTTTCAACTACAACACCGATATTGGCAATAATGTTTGTAAAAACACAAAAAATACGTAAAATTGAATATTAAAAATGAAAATTGAAAATGATATTAAGTTAAAACACTTTCTAATACAAATCATATCAAGTGATACAAATAACGCAAAATCCAATGCACTTGCAAGTATAAAATTAGAAGAATCTTAATGTACTTATTCAAAGGACATCATCCATTTTGGTCCAAAATCAAAAGTGCCGGCCAAAAAATAAAAGTGCTGTATTCTGATAGAATACGTCCGCCTTAGCATTTATTACTATGGCACCAAAGCTGTAGCACCACTGTGCATCGTAGTATTTGAGCTCTAAAAATATATGAAACGACTGACTTTGATCTCAAATATTACGATGCACAGTGGTGCTACAGCTTTGGTGTCATAGTAACAAATACTAAGGCGGACGTATTCTGTCGGAATACAGCACTTTTTTTTTTATTGGCCGACATTTTTGATTTTGAACAAAAAATGTATGAATCGTCGATGAATTTTAGATCTCAAATACTCGACGCACAGTGGTGCTACAGCTTTGGTGCCATAGTAACAAATGCTAAGGCGGACGTATTCTGTCAGAACACAGCACTTTTTTTTTATTGGCCGACACTTTTGATTTTGAACAAAAAATGAATGAATAAATCGATGACTTTTAGATCTCAAATACTCGACGCACAGTGGAGCTACGGCTTTGGTGCCATAGTAACAAATGCTAAGGCAGAGGTATTCTGTCAGAATACAGCACTTTTTTTTGTTGGCCGGCACTTTTGATTTTGGACCAAAAATGTATGAAACGTGGATGATGTCCTTTCTATTTATTTTGATGTTTTCTATACAGCATACAATTCTAATTTACTTGAGTCAAATGCAAATTACTCGTATCATATTTAGTTTAATTTAATCTACGAAACGTGAGTTAAAACATTGCCGTTTTATTAAACTTCATATTATTATTTTTATACCAAGCTTAAACGCTTTAACATCCCAAAGTATCTTTTATGAAATGCTTTATGAATTTCAAAAATAAGCATTGTAACGTCTCATTAAAAGATCAAAGGGTTATGACAAGTAACAACATCCACGTTTTGTTGCCATTGTAAAACGCAAATAATGCGAATGTTTCTTTCATTGCGTTTTTATTGGTTCTGGAAAAGCTTTTTGTATTGTTGCATTTTGGGCCTGAAAAATGTTGTGAAAGACGCTTCTGCCGGCAACTTTATCTAACTACCTATTACACTATAAAAGTTGCATCATAGTAATTCAGTAGTTATTGCTTGAAGCGTGTCCTAATACGTAATAACGCATTCTGGTTATTTTCCTTAACAAGTGATAAGGAGATGCGTTATAATAATATGGCTGAAAGTTGGGTAGGCCTAGGCGTGCCTCTACACTAATAAAAAAAAAATAGAGAGAGCGTTTGGTTGTAGTATCTACATTCGGGCACGGTTGCTATGACATCCGTCTCCAAAGAAGGAGATGATTAATATGAACAATGTTTGGAGATTTCAATGGAGCTGACATTGTTTTACTGTACTGTTATTATTTGCAATTATACCTAATTTACAGCAATTTGTCGGTAGTAAATGTCCAACTGATTTATATCAATTTTCCTACAATGTTACTACGTTATGGTGTATTGTTCATTATAAGTAGTTACCTATACTATACTACTGAAGTTAGTGAGTGAGCTCCAGCTCCACATTATAAGATTTTAAACATTCGCATTCCATTCCAACTAAAATAGAGAAACACAGGTCTCAACGCGACTTTTTTTTGTCTGAGATACTTAATGTACACAGCTTGACGAAATGTGTTGTCTACTTGTGACCAGAGCCCCGATTACGGTAACTTTTAACGTCTACAATCCAGACGCGTTTCTGATTCTGCAATACGATTGGTCAAAACAGAGCCCCGATTACGGTAACTTTTAACGTTTCCAATCCAGACACGCTTCTCGATTCTGCGATACGATTGGTCGTTCAACAGCGTACGCTTGGAAACGTTAAAAGTTACCGTAATCGGGGCTCAGGGCTGCAGCATAGCAGCGGAAACGTCAAGCCGTGAGTGCATATTAAGTAAAAATATCGCGTTGAGACCCGTGTTTCTCTATTTTAGCTTTACATATTATGTACTCACGGCTTGACGCCGTCTGCTCTCTGCTTGTTACCACGGCTGCAGTATAGCAGCCGAAACGTCAAGTTCTGTGAGTACATGTAATTCAGATAAAAAAATATAGCATTGAGACTCGTGTTTCTCTACTTTAGCTCTACATTATTCGTAAAAGCTTTTCAGTCGAAAGCCAATGATAAAGTAGACAAAAGAAATTCGTTTAAGATTTGGAAACGCGCAATTTAAGATAATGAATTGGGTTTTTGTGATAACATTTGAATTCGAATAGAGATGGCAATAAAAAGTATCCATTGTTAGGGCTTTATAGATAATGGAAGAACTAATGGTATTTTTTGCATCAAATGAGATTTAATTTTGAATTAAAAGAGCGGTTTGAATGAGTTTAATTATGGATTAGTAACGGTCTATCATCAATTCACTGATATAATTACTTTTGGTAGGATAATTGAATGATCAAACGAACTTACCAAGTGAAGTTCGATCTAAATTATCCTGTTTTCGCCGAAGAGATTTAAGTCACCATGTAGTACCCCTGTACGACAAGCCAATCCGCACACAATATTCAGCGCAGTAGTAGTAAAAAACAAAAGAGCGGGCAACCCCACCCCTACCACGCTGTGGGCTCGGTGTCCGAGCGGTCTCATTATATTTAGAGAAGAGATGACATTGACGTTTACCTCCAGGGAAGAAGATATAGAAATCTTCGGGTTGGGAGGGACCTTAAATCTCTTCGGCGAAAACAGGATAATTTAGATCGAACTTCACTTGGTAAGTTCGTTTGATCATTCAATTATCCTGCTTTCGCCTCCGAGATTTATTTTACCATGTAGATGTTTAGAGCATGGATCAATGTCCATGTTAAATGGTTAAGAGAGTAAATGTCAATGTACTAAATACATAATAAAGCAATATTTTTGTATTATAATCGTATTGCATCACTTATTCATAACAATAACAAGTATCACGGTCTCAACAAGATTTTGTTCATTATAGAGTATTATTATATACATTTATTTGTACTTCTATTAACTGTTAAGTACGACTACTGATTGTAAAAANGGAATGAGACCGCTCGGACACCGAGCCCACAGCGTGGTAGGGGTGGGGTTGCCCGCTCTTTTGTTTTTTACTACTACTGCGCTGAATATTGTGTGCGGATTGGCTTGTCGTACAGGGGTACTACATGGTGAAATAAATCTCGGAGGCGAAAGCAGGATAATTTATAATCGAAGCACTAACTAAAGAATACCTTAGTAATTGTATTCTAAACACTCATGTGTTTGTTTATTAGTTAACCTCAGTTAATAGTAATATAGGTATTTACATTTGTTTGGAAAATGCTAAATTCGATACCAATAATATTTACCGAATATACTGAATACATCTTTTTGTATGTTTGTTTCATCGTTATAATAAGATTTTTATCGTGAGATCGTCCTTTACACCTGCCGCCCTACACGCAAACATTGTGTGTGGGTTCAACGTAAAAATAAAAGGTAAACATAGAAATTATTGTGCCAAATATTCCACCAACATAGCCAAAACAAAGCTTGTTTTGTTTTTCTTGCGCAGCAGTGGTAGGATTAATACTGGGACGTATAAAAGTGCTTTTTGCCTACTTGCAAAAATAAAATGAATTTTATGAGTTTTCGGCTTTTCTACATACTGGTAGCAATTTGCCTCCCAGTTCTGCATCTATTTCATAATTGAAGAACTAGTGAAGGATATTTTATCTTCCTACTTATTTAACTGTCGTTTACCATTGAACAGATTGAAATTTTATGGATTGATGGATGGATGTCCGAAATGAACAACGACCATAAAGAAGCCCAAGTTAACAGTAAGACAACTCAGGACCGAGCCGCCTGGAGAAGCATGACGCGGAGGGCCGACCCCAAATAAATGGGAATGGGCCAGGCAAAGTAGTATGTAGTAGTATGTACTGCCGAAGAAAGATTGAAATTTAATGATACTTTGAGATTAAGAGAAAGACATAGGATTAGGATAGGTTTTAACCTGCTTTATTTTTGGAAGAATAACAGGCACGCAATGAATTATTTCTGTGACAGACCAAAAATCATGAGAGTAAAGACGCCGGCAAAAGCTAGTTACCCAAAAAACATAGAACGTTTTATATTAGGTACACTAGCGACCCGCCCCGACTTCGTACGGGTGCTAAGTATACATTATCACCCTATCTATTATAAAAACCGCATAAAATCCGTTGCGTAGTTTTAAAGATTTAATCATACATAGGGACAGACAGACAGGAATGCGATTTTGTTTTATACTATGTAGTGATGAAGCTCCATCTCCATCATCAGTTATGTACATAACGTATATTACAAAAATTGTATGTATTCCAGATACTCGTAGCAATGTAAATGTTCCCATTAGATCAGCCAGCTCTAATACAGTCATCTCATTCCTCTCAATAGTATGTCGTTAACCATAAGTGCCTCATTGTGTTATTTTGAATTAGGTTTTATTGCCCTTTATTATGTGATAACTGCTCTCGATCCGACTTTAAATGTGTATCATTTAATTTTGTAGTAAAACTAAAAAGCTGGCTGAATATTATTCGTATTTTAATTTTTAAGAAAACTTTTTCGAAAACATCTTTATTCACGTTAAAATCACATCGCAATAATTACAAGAAAGATTTACTTTTATGTCTTTGCCCATAAAACAAAAAAAAAGTAACAATCAACGAAAAAGGATTTCCCGCCCTAATCAACTGAAGAGTTTTCCTTGCCTCATTCAGTATTCGCCAGACCTTCGTGGAGGGAGGTCGCGCGCTCGCGATTCTGAAAATCCCAACTTCGCGCGATTAAAGTGCGTTATTCGCAAACACCGTGCTTGCGTAGGCCGTATAAAATAATTGTTTGAATTATGTTACCGTGTGTTTTGTTCTGAATAAGTTATAAGCATGGCTGATATGGACGAGGAGAACATCGAAGGTATGTTGTTGTTTTGAAATTGTAATCGCGGGTGTAACGACGCAGGATTGTTAGCGATATTATTTTCTTGAATATTTAATATTAGATTGATTGTTTTGTGTCGATTTTATTGCAGTAAAGTCCTTAATTACTTCCTACAACTTTTTTATTGTTTTAAAACCGGCAGACAGTCGTGGTGACTGAGTTTGTTGCGGCGCTTCTTCTCAGCACTTGCCAAATGTTTGTCTCGAAGCGCTGGTAGGGCAAAAAAAGAATGAGATATGTATAGGGAGCATTTGACGATTTGTAAGTACTAATTTAATTAGTTTACACAAATAAAGATAATTAAGATTTTACAAATTATTTCACCAAAGTGTTTTTATTTGGAGGGTACATTGTGATTTGTGAAATGCTTTTATTGCAATGTCACGGACGATCAATTACTTAGTAGAGTGGTAGCAACAGCTGTACTACTACATGTGGATGGGCATTACTCAAAAGATAACTTTAATCTTATCTTGTCACTTTCTATGAATACAGTCCAATGAAAAACATATTCTACTCAATATTTTATAAACACAACGATGTTTATTTAGTATTAAAATTAACAGACTGTGCTTTGCATAATATTCATTATGTTTTCGGCATAATAAATGACCTACAGCTTGCTGTTTTAACCTATGTTAATCAATTAATAATGGAAACAATAATAAGATTTGTTATTTATTTAACTAAACGGGCACTCGCTGCGCATTTTCTTCAAACTGCAGCAAAAACAATTGAAGTTCAGTTTTTCAATAAACGCACGTCCCGTGGTTTTTCCTGACAGATGTCAATAAGCATTTTTCTCTTGTGATTTTCAAATACTAGGTCATGATCATGTGTTTTTTGAATGCAATGACTTTAGCAGAATAATTCCTGGTGAGTAAAAATTCGGCGGGATCTTATACGAAGAATCTTTTTTGAATTCATTAACACTCAAAGTTATTTGTAAAGAGCTTTTGATATGATATTTCATAGTAAGATAGATATTTTTATTATTTGTATAATTTTGTTTTTGTTTTTCCTTTGCTTTCTAGTGCCGTCAAACGAATTTTTTCTGCTTATCCCGAAGGTAAACTGGTTGAGAATGCTTTAGTGCATTAAGTTCGCCTTATGGTCCAATTTATTTGGCATTATAGATTATTTATAGAAATAAATATTTCCAGACTAAGTAACTAGGTTAATTATAATTTCTGTGACTTGTTAGTCGAGTTCCCTGAAAATGTAAAATCCGTTCATACGTAGTTTTGCAACAAAATTCTCGTGTTCACTCGTGTATGAACATAATTTGTAATCCCTACTAAGTATTACACATTTGAAACAACCCGATCTTTCATTAATCACTAATTATGATTTATTATAAGCAATTACATGTGTCACTCATTCCAAACTGGGTTGGCAGTGGAAACGCGACACCGAATGCCAGATGCATTCCACTGCTGCGCCTCTTTGACACGTCAATTGTCTCCCAAGGCGGTAACAGTTAATGTATACCTAACGACCGCAAAGTATCGGTCATTGACCTTGGCAGCTTGGCAAAGTACCAAGATGACACGTGAGTTCAAACTCTAGACTCTTATGGCTATAAAAATAAAGGCTATGTTTGGGAAATAAATAAATCTTATTTTGGCATGGATACAGTCGTCTATCAGTGAGTTTCTTCCTGAAGGGCTGTATACTGCTAGCTATTTATCTCTTACATACATTAAATAGTACATTTAAATGATACTATTAGTATTTTTCAATTATATCTACTCATCACCTTTTGTAATACATTTTATGTGATTTTGACACCTGCTGAGTTGCGACAGCAATATAATTACGTGCGAGCGATAAGGATGGGTAGCTAGGGGTCATTAGACAAAATTCTACGTGCTCACGGACCGGGCTTTAAAGGTTTAGAATTTCTCTCAAACATATAAAATATTGCGATCTATCTACAGACACTTACCATTATTCATATTAAATTATTTCTAAAACGTATTGTTTACTTTTCGAATATAGTGCAAGTAGGTATCTGTTAATTGAGTCTTTCAGTTCATATTTACTTTGGATCCGTTTCACAAATGACATTTCATATTTCAACACCAGCCCAATGGCACAGTGGCGCAGTAAATCGCCTTGAAGAGGGTAAGGGGACTCGGTGCTATTCCTTGGGGGGTCAATCAGAAAACGGATGGAAGTGGGTCTAGCCTGACTGTGCTGAGATTAGAAGTATGGGGAAAAGTGGTTTTAATATTAACCACATTTAGGACTGATTTTTCAATCGTCGGCTAACTTTTAACTGAAGAATATCGCCCGTATTCACAAACATTACTATGAGGTCTCACAGTGCCCGTGGACGCACAGGGTGACACACGAACCAAACACAGAGCTGTGCTGTGCGTTCGATTTGCATCGTTTGTGAATACGGGCGTAAATGACTTGATAATGCCAGAATAACCTGAAACTTTTCAAACCCTATGTATTTCTGTAACAATATTTTGTTCTAAGTCTTTCTTTACCTAAACGAAAAATAACAAATTTTAAAGATTAAGTTGTTTAGCCTTACAAGAATCCACAAGGGTCTTCTTAAAGATTCATTTCTATGTGGGTAATATTTCCCGTGCCGTATCGTTAGAATATGAAAATGAGTGCTAGGCAATTTCACGAATGACGGCTGCGCCCGCTCGCCTGGAAAAGTAATCATAGGTAATAGACGGCCGAGTCACGTGTCACTGTAAATCTTTTCGGGTTCCGTAGCCAAAGAGTATTCTGTCTGTCTGTCAGCAGGCATACGCCTGTATCAAAGTAAATACAAATGAGTAGGTCATCTTCATAGAAACGCACCGAGCGCGGTTTGTATGTGAGCGCGCGCCAATACGTATGCGGCGCGCACGCACACACTGACAAAATTCGGGGCACCTCACCGCTAATCAACGCTAAATTTTGTCAGTGTGTGCGTGCGTGCCGCATACGTATTGGCGCGCTCACATACAAACCGCGCTCGGGCGTTTCTATGAAGATGACCTACTCAGTTGTATTTACTCTGCCTGTATTCACAGACATTACTATGAGGTCTCACAGTGCGCGTGGACGCACAGGGTCACACACAAACCAATCACAGAGCTCTATTCAACGCTGTGCGTTCGATTTGCTGCAAGCATCGTTTGTGAATACGGGTGTGAGTGTCATATACCATGGTATAATGTTTTCCAAAAAAGAGGTGTTACTTACGTATGTATTCACATACAATAATATGCCATGGACTTTTTATTAGTTACTAGTGAGATCCAATCAATTACCTACTACTACCTCCTAACTGTTAAAATTGCATACGTCATCAGTTGACGTTTTTACAGAATGAGTAATTTATGCCATTACAAGAGACGCGTTTTTTAGAAACTAACCTTTAACGTGTTCAATATTGCACAGAAGTATGGAACTCACTGTGTGAGAGTTCGACTCGCACTTAACCGCTTTTCAGTTTCAGTACTTACCGGCTGTTTATATCAATATTTCTCATATACGAGTGGCGTACAAAAAATCTCATCAAAGTAACGTTCTGCTTCGATTATTAAGGAGGGTTATTATATTGCTCCCGTGGCTCAATGATTGGAGAACATAATAACTGGAGACAGGAGAGAGAGCTATTAGGTAAATGTAATACAGGTAATGTACAGTCGCGGAATGAAAAGGTTCGTCACCTTAGTGTCGGTTTTCGCTTGCACTAGGTACTGTAAGAGTCAAACCTGCCAACATCACCGTGCAAGAAACAGTGCTGCTAACATTTAAATAAGTATGACGTTTNTCATAATTACAACAACAAGGTGTTAAATATGTTTCGCGGAATAAGTACGCAACGCTCTTTTTTAAGTTTTTCTCAAAACCTATTAAGTGTATTTTAAATATAAATACATAGGCCCCTCACAGACATTTTTAGCTATATTTTGATGTATAACACATATTTTTGATAATGGTAATAAATTTTTAGGACAGTTTTTTTACGCTCCTGAAAAGTTGGCATTTTTCACTTGCGTACTTATTCCAGGAAGGGTGCGATATATGGTAGTAATATACTTTTTGTTTTTTTTCAGGTAAAAACTACCTAGCCAAAAGTCTTTAAAATATTATATTTAAACAGAATACTAATTAACATGTTTAATAGTTTTAGCATACTATTAAATATAAATAACATTTTAGAACGTTACATACACTTTCTAGCTGAAGTTTTTGTTCTGTACGCAGTTTTTTATCAATGGTGAACTTCAACAGAAGTAAACATATATTTTTAGTTGTGAAACGCATACATGTTATATATCAAATTAAAGACAATTTAATACACTTCTTTAGTTCATGTAAAAATTTTAGTAGAATATAAGATATTTTGTAAAAAATTGATTTAAGAAGTAGTATCACAAAAATGTAAAAAAAATCAATTTTCCTTTAATTACTAACTAAAGGTTGATTTTATCGATACAATTCATACCACAAAATATCAAGCGCACACGTAGAGCTTTGATTTAAATAAAAAAGTAATCAAATCGGACAAATGGTTTTCAAGTTATGGTTGATTTTCTAAAATATACTGCCATTTTTGTTAGCTTCCACTCAGAGTGCCAATCATTGTTTTATAATGGCGTGATAAAATTATTAACCTGTTTTGTGAGAAGGGAATTGAGTATCCTCAAATTAAATCGATATCTTGGTGGACTCATGGATTAATAACGAACACATTAAAATCTTGCGCGTAAATGCCTAATTCTGGTCAAAAAGCCAATTCTGTTTTTAAAGCATTTATGGATTTATTGGTTTTTCAACTATTTTAAACCTTGCTGTGACTCATTGTGTACCCTCAAATTTCATAAAAATGCTATTTTTGTATTATTTATAGTTTATGTTAGGAACTCCTAAAATAGCAATTTTAAAATTGTTCAAGGACAGGTAGAGGCCTCAAGATGACATATATCTAATGAAATTTAATGTTAATCGTAATCTATATGTCAAAACGCAACTTTTGATACCTCTTGCGTAACCGTAGCTCAAAATAAAATTTTTCCCATACAACGACGGGACACCCTAATGTAAAGTGCCCCATAAGGGCTACCTTTTCTTTTTTTTTTATTATTTTCTATTGACGTTCATAAGTGCCACTTGTGGTCTAAACTGAATAAATATTTTTTGATTTTGATTTTTTGATTTGTAACTTTCTTAATGTCTATTACTCCTGCAGAGAGCATAATTATTATGCCTACTTTAGGAGTATAGTTACTGTTAATTATTTGTGAATGTAAGTACTTTCATTGGAATCATGTTTTTCTAAGGCCTCAACATGAGCTCGATTTTTTTGGTCGCATTCACAGTCGTATAAGGTTTACCCCCCCTTTTTTTTAAAACTTGGAACACCAGCTATCTTATCGTTTCCTAAATTTCTGTCACTTTATAGGGACCAACAAACTTTGACAGAAGCTTTGTGCTTTTTCTTTTCAGTTCTATAACGAACGTCCCTCACAAAATGCATCTACGATTGTGACAGTGTGTGTTACCTACCATACCATATTATTATTATGCTTAATATGCTTATTTCGTTATCTTAATGCTTATTTAGGTACTTGGATAATGCGTGATGGCATGTTGGAGGACATAACTCCTCCCTCCTTAAGTTCGAAATCATCCGATTGCTTAATTGGAATCGGAGGGTTTCGATTACATAAATTTGGGTACATTTTCTTTATCTTATAAAATATAACTATACTTATAACTAACACAATTATAACATATAAAATTACCGTGCCAACACTAACACTTTTTATGTTTATCACTGCATCACTTAACACTTGTTTTTCGGGAGATTTCAGCGCGTACGCCAAAAGCTGCAAGTTGTCCAAGTTGATGTCGTCCAGGTTTACAGGTTTTACTTCATCTGCGTTAACAGGGCCTTGTGCTACTTCAGGTAAGTTTATCTTTGCTGTTTTATGGTATTTGAAGCCTCTCGCTCCAGAGTGGCGTCGTCTGAGAGTTACCTTTTGTATTTGGAGATCGCATACTCCGTCCATTCCAACCAGGTAAGTGCCACGAAGTTGTTTTCTCGTGATTTCCCCCTTGCAAGTTTCCTTCAGGGTTACCGGATTTCTGGAATACACAATCCACCAGTTTTCATAAAAAGATCTGATGTACAAGTTATTGATTTCCACGGCTATAGGTTTGCACATGGAAGTGTTAGTTTCCGATTTCATTAAGCTTGAAGTGCATAAGTCCTGTTCTTGTCTAGTAGTATCCACGTTTCTGCATAGGTGAAGGTTTTCATCGATCTCCTGGCATGGTGAGGGGAGCGACCAAGTTTTCGCCTCTTGTACCAGGATAAAAGGGGATTTAGGTGCAAGGATGGTGGTGATATTATTTTTATTAAGGATGGGTAAAGGAATTACTCTATAGTAATTATACAGGGTGTNTATGTCGGGTGTAACCAAGGGAATGCTCATAATAAACGTTATCTGTCTTTCTTTAAAATATGCTTTTAACTCTATGGTCTGTTCAATTTTAACTAAATTCGCTAATTTAGCTGGGAATACTAACTTATTAGTTATTTCGATCTGTTTTAATACATTTAACAATTCCTTATTATCGATTTTATTGATTGATGTAACACCTTAAGTCTACTAAAAGCTATAGCGGTTTCAATATCGTCCAAATGTGTAAAGATCGTTTGAAAGTTATGAATAAATAAATGAAGTACTTGAATGATCTTGTTTTCTAATTTTTCTACGTTACTTTGATTTATCTGTCTTGTAATTATTAATAGCTCTTTATTGATTTGGGCGAAATTGTGTCGAGTTGCATTGGTATTATTGGCTATAATACCCGCCATTTCGGATAAGATCGTTACTTTATTTGCAATAGCGTCTTGATTAGTTTTTAATTCTTTAATCATGGTATCGTATCTCTCAGCGTCATCGTTATCGAGATTACCTGTGATAGCCTTAATGAAAGATCCCAATGGATTTATTAGACCGCGCTTTTTACGACTTACAGGTACTACTTGCTTAAACTTTTCTACAGTAATGAGCATTATATTATCAGTTTGCATTTTAATGTTGTTATATTGAAATGCATTTCCTATTTTAACCGTGTTACTTATGTGAGCTTTAAATTCCCTATATTTGTCTACGTTATGATCTAAATCCCTTTGGATGTTGGTCAGATTTAAGGTTTTATCACCGTCCAGTTTTCTTCACTAATCAATGCTTGACCTTCCTTCACTGGTAGCAATCCCGGATTCTTTTCAATTTTGTCGAGTTGAAGGGCCCGGGCGCGGATTGTCAGGATCATCATCAGGATGAGGCACCTGCGGAGGACGCCTTATGTCTTTAATTGGAACTTTAGTGGGTCTATTTTTTGATATTACAGGGACTGTGTTTCTAACTATTTCACCTGAGACTTGTGCTTTTTGATAACGGGGTTTATCCTTACTTCGTCTTTCATTCACGCCTTTTATAAACACTGTGTCACCCATTTGGATGTCGAATTCGGTTTCACCGCCGCGTTTGTTCCTAATGCCTTCTTTAATTTCGATAATTTTGTCGGTTAAATATTTGTATAAATGTTTCGTTTTTCTTACATGTTCCTTTACTAGCTGTTGCGTATATTGCTGATTAAAATCTACGTTAAACGGGCTTGAAGAGTCCGTGTGTCCGAAAGTTACTTCAAAAGGCGTTAAACCTGTTGTTGAGTGAATCGTTTGATTGTATGCCAATATTGCATACGTCATTACGGCTGCTGCGTCTGTGAATTTTTGTTCGAATTTAGCGAGTCTGTAAATCTCGATTAGTGTTGAGTGGAATCTTTCAACGATTCCCATTGAGTTGGGGTTATGTGGAGTACCTATGTGTAATTCCACTTTATTAAATGTTAACATTTCTTTTAAAAGGGCGTTATTGAATTCTGAGCCTGGATCGCAATTGATTTTTGTCGGAACTCCATAGAATGAGAAATACCTTAGCAATGCTCTAACTACTTCCGGTGTAGATCTATTAGGTATTTCCATAGCCTGTCCTAGCTTACTAAACGCGTCTACGATTGTAAGATAGTATTTGCCTTCTATACTAAACAGATCCATAAAAACTTCCTGAAATGGTTTTGTTTGAGTTTGTGTTAACTGTAATTCGGGCTTAAAAGGTTTTCTATTATATTTCATTTTTTTACAAGTTTCACATGCATTTATGATGCTTGAAACAGTTTCTTCCATTTTACTCCAAAAGTAAGTGCGTTTAAGACGCATTATTGTTTCTCGTATTCCACGATGACATGTTGTTCCGGTGTGATAAGTTAGTACTATAGCGCGTTGTTCTTGTTCGTCTGTTATATGAATGGTTTATTTATTTATTTATTTATTTAAAGACTTTATTGCACACACAACAATGTTCTGTACAAAAAGGCGAGCTTAATGCCATACGTCATTCTCTACCAGCTGACCTTGAGCAAAACAGAGATATTTAGTAGGCGGTGCTAAAAAGCTACAAAAATGTACACAATATAATACATAAAATATTATAATATATATTTATACAAAATATATACATAAATACATACATATAATTTATATAAAATGGATGACGAGAGGTAAGGGAGGATAGGAGAGGATAAGGGAGAAAAGGAAAGAATAAGGGAGATCAAGACGACATGATGCGTTCAAGAAAATGTTTGCGCACAGAGTGTTTGAAAACAAACTTACTAGGAGCCNTATAATATGTTTTCGTTACTATTGAGTTTTCACTAATAATGCCTCTAGATCATCATAGGTTTTATCTTCCAAATATATCTGTAAGCACCTTTTACACTCGCGATATGTTTTAGGATATAAGTTTAGGTTTCTATTCAGAATTTTGTAGAGGTAGGCCGAACGAGCCATATATTGTCTAGTAGCGAACACAGAATTACATTTAAGGGTAACTAGCTTTTGTCGCCTTCTTGCAGCATTAGTGGCGTCAAATTCCAGGGTTCTATGTTTTCTAAGTATCGTCTGTAAAACATAAAGCTTTCTAATTGACGAGATTTGGGTAGTTTGATAAAGTCTATCTGTCGAAAACCTTTGTTTTTTAAAGTACATGACCTTTATCAAACCACGCTGAGCCCGTTCTACCTCAAGAAATCGAGTCTTGGCTGCGCCCCCCCATACGGGCAAGCAGTAGGTAATGACAGACTGCACCAGAGATACATATATCCCATCCCTATTTCCCGCTTCCAGATCCGTCCTAGGCACTGCATGTCTCAACATCTTAAAAATCCACGTGAGATTCCTAATTCTTTGAGTAACCCTTTCAAGCTGAGGATACCAAGTAAGTCTCTGATCCAACCACACACCCAGGTATTTAGCCTCAGCTACTTTTTGTATCGTTGGGCAATTGCAGTTCTGTTTGTCCGTTGTGGTTAGGCACTGATGTATTCTCACCGCATAATCTTGATCTGGCTGAGCATTGTTATAAATGCTAAAGCATATATAGCAGCATTTGGCCGTGTTGAGCGTAAGGAGATTACATTGCAGCCATTTACCTACACGTTCAAGACCCTTCTCTGCATTCTCTCTAACATCGTCCCAGGATACTCCGTTGAATACAACAGCAGTGTCGTCAGCGTAGGAGAATATTTTGGCGTTGTCTAGGGTCATGTTACACAGATCGTTGAGATAGATTAACCTTTAACTGGTGACCTGAAGTCAACAGTGCGTATTTGGTGAGGTGACGTTTAAGAGATGTCAAAGAAAAACTAATGTACAAAAAAATTGGCTAACGTAAAATAAGTTTGAGGCCAAGAATTTAGTAACTTATTTAGTTGTCCAAATAATATAAAAACATGGTTTAAAAAAACATTAGTTTTTGGTACAAAATCAGTCTTCATTTGAGCAAGGTACTTTTCATTAAAAAAAAAGTTAGACACCTAAAATGGGCATACTAGCCCCCAGAAATACACTTTGGGACCTTCCTAATTATAATTTTTAGATAGTTTAGATACTAATCAACAAAACTCAGCAGGTAAAGCTATCCTAAGATAAGAAATTAAAAAAACTACAATCATCAAACATCACTTACTAGAAACGTTCACGTCTACAGACATCACAATTTTGCTTGCAGCAATTTAGGCACATAGGTTTATCATAATAAGTTCTAGTGAACCTAGTACATTTTATTACATGGCTAAGACAAATGGCACATGTTCTTTTAACCCCAGGATCGTTTTGGGACATTGCAGAAGTCGGTCTAGGTGGTAATTCATCAACACCAACTGAACGCAGCTCGCGGGGTAGGGTAGTCATTATAAGCCACGAGTTTCAATTGAGGTATAACTAAAGAGCTATCCAATGATAAATAAGAAGCAGCCCCTAGTTACCTTGTTAGTATTGTCGCAATCACTGTTTAAGACGTAAGAATTTATTCCTGAAAAATATCGACTGAGCTAAGCTATAGAATATGATTATACATAGGCCAATAAGGATGTTGAATAGTTGAAACACTTTGTTCCATCTCATCCATCAACCCCTCCTATTTCGTCAGGACACTGTTATTCAATGGTGGAGGTGTTGATTTCATCTCCAGATTGCTCAGATTTGGTAACATGCAGACTTTCTAAAACGAAGTCAGGATCGCCTATATCGTCGTCAAAACTACTACACTCGTCGTCGTTCTCTGTTAGAAGCTCCTGTATTATACCTCGCTGACTAAGAACCCTTCTTCTTTTGGCAGACCTCTTTTGTTTATCGTGAGACATTGTATAAAAGATAATAACAATACATTACCACCGCTGTGACGTCCCTCAAAAACTATGAAGTTGTGTAAAGTAACTGTGAGGTGACGAACAACAGACACATAGGTAAAATACACATTAGCACTGACCTGACGTCTGTGAGACGGCGAAAGCTCCACACAGGTAACACAAGAGACCCTGAGCTCGTGCGCCTCCTACTGAGCGAAGGTGTATGGCAAACGCGGAAGGTACCAAAACGCACGGGGAGAAGCGACAAAAAGGCGGGGAGATAAATCAAAAAAATAAAACGCGGTGTCTGAGAGACGGGCAGGTCACCAGTTAAAGGTTAAAAACAACGTGGGGCCAAGCACACTTCCCTGCGGGACACCAAACGACACATCAGTCACTAATATGTTTATCCAGTTTTACCTTCTGATTCCTATTCGCGAGGTAGTCCGACAGTAATTTTAGTGGAGCACCCCTGATACCGATTCTGTCTAGTTTGTGTACAAGAATGGGGATAGAGACCGTATCAAAGGCTTTCTTAAGATCCAGGAATACTGCCATGCATTTAGTATGTGAATCCATTTCCTCTACTACCAAAGAGCTCAATGCAGAGACTGCATCCTCGGTCGACTTCCCCTGTCTGAAACCGAACTGGGAAGAAGACAGGATGTTATATTTTTCTAGGAAGCCGATTAGCCTAACATTTATGAGCTTTTCCAGTATTTTGGATATCGCAGGCAGCACCGATATAGGCCTATAATTACCTACGTCATCTCTATCCCCAGACTTGTGGACCGGAGTAATTATCGATTGTTTCAGGGGAGCTGGAAAGACTCCCTTATCAAAAGACAGATTGGCTAAATGGGTTATGATAGGAATGATTAATTCTTTTGCATGTTTAAGAAAAGAAGTTGGTATACCATCCCAGCCTGGAGAGCTTTCAGATTTTAGGTTCATCAGAATGCTATTAACTTCATAGTGATCAGTTTGCAGAAGTACAAAAGAGTTTGGGTGTGTCGGCAGATTTTGGAGGTAGGAGTTAGAGTCACTCTCAATACAATCAATCTGCTCTGCAAGCTGTTTACCAATATTAGAGAAATATTTATTCACATAATTTACAGAAGCTGTTGGGTTGTCAGTAATATTGAGAAGATCTGTATTTGAAGTCTTGACTTTATTTGTATGAGTAATGGTTTTGATGTTTTTCCATAGCTGTTTATTGTTTTTGACCGATTTGGATAACAGCTCTCTCTCATAGTCTCTTTTTAGTCTTTTAATAAGATTGTTGCAGTAGTTTCTGTATCTCCGGTATGTAATTGTGATTATTTCGTTGTGAGGCTCACTACGTGCTTGTTTTTGTAGCTTATTGCGGTTCATTATGCAGCGTAGAATACCTGGTGTGATCCACGGTTTTAGGATACGAAACTTTTTAGGTATAGTTGTGGTTACTGTATATTCTTTTAATGAATTGGTAAGTTTGAATATCAATTGGTTAATTTATTAACTCAGGGTCATCACATTGTAGCAGTTTATCTAAGTTTTGATTTTTAAGGTGGTCTAGGGCTTTATCGAAGTCAGTGGTTGTTTTTGACTTCGTTGCTAGTAACTTAGGTTTAACTTTTGACAGCAAGAGGAAAGTTGCAAAATGGTCAGTAGTGGTTGTGTGCAATACAACAATGGAAGCCTGTACTTTGAGCTTATTTATGTTAAGCATGATATGATCCAGGCAATTCTTTTCTCTAGTAGGGATAGTGTGGCCAGCCAATATTCCGTGCTCAGATAACATCTGTAAGTAATTTAAGCGATTTTTCTGTTCTTGGAGTGGTTCAATTGGCTTGAGAGTTATGTTGATATTAATATCACCTGTAATAATAATATTTTTACGTGACTTTACAGAACTCAAGTGTGAATTTAGTGAGCATATAAAGCCCTCAGCATTAGCAATTGACGGTGACCTATAAATACAGAGAATTATATTATTCAATATTTCGAGCTGTAAACACGAGGCATGCAACAAACGTATTTCTTTAATTTTATGTTTTACGGCATTCTTTACATATATTACAACGCCATCATTTGGTCTATTCCACTTTGATCACCTGGCTTTGATGACCCAGGTGATCAAAGTCCACTTCCAGCGACAATTTAGTGTCCTTTGATCACCCACGGTTATGATGCCCTGGGTGATCAAAGTGGACTCCAGTTAAATTATTATTTTAGTGTCCTTTGATCACCTACATAAAAATCCTCTGAATAGACACGTTATGTCCAATTGTTGTAAGTACAAACATTTCATAATAATATAGACAATTTTTTTTACAGCATGAAATATTTTAAAGAGTTACTTACCTAAACAATGTTTGTCCGTACATTAAGTACAAGAGGAGGTGTGATTTGTATGTAGGTGATCAAAGGACACTAAAACAATAATTTAACTGGAGTCCACTTTGATCACCCAGNTACATTTGCTATCAACATCAAATTACAGTAATATTATTAATTAAATACCAAGTCTAGCTATAATTCATTGTACAAGTCTAAATTAAATTCATTATAAAACTTACAATAGTTACCAATCCTTTATTTCGACACTGAACATAAAAATAACACTTACTTGAATATCAGCATACACACTTTACCAACTGACGCTTATTCGGAGGAGATGTTACTCGTAGCAGGCACTGACGACCAACTAACTCAATCTCCGAGCGCTAGGTTCCCACCTCGACGCCGCCCCACCACCGATACCGGACCGGATCGGTGGCGTGACGACATCGAACCACAAACCAGTGTTGCCAGTAAATTTAATGCTATTTTAACAATTTATTAATGATGCCATTTATTTAATTTATAATATATATTAATTAATTTAATTGTTACAAGACAATTATCATATTTTTTATAACTAATTTACACTATTTATGACTGCAGCGACAACACTTCAAGAAATGGACAGAATAGAGCTGGCCCGGTCTTTCGAATGCGACGTTGAGGAAGTTCAAAAAGCGTATCAATATTAATAAGAATGACTTTACGATGATATCTCAAAATATAAGGAGTATATACAGCAATCTTGATGATTTTATAGTTACTTTGTCTAGTTTCAGCTTTGATACTGATGTAATTGTATTGACAGAATGCAGACTTAACTCAGGCAAACCTCTACCTGTCTTGCCCAACTATTGCTCGTATTTTACTGAGTGTAGGCTGAACCAAAATGATGGGTCTATTCCACTTTGATCACCTGGCTTTGATGACCCAGGTGATCAAAGTCCACTTCCAGCGACAATTTAGTGTCCTTTGATCACCCACGGTTATGATGCCCTGGGTGATCAAAGTGGACTCCAGTTAAATTATTATTTTAGTGTCCTTTGATCACCTACATAAAAATCCTCTGAATAGACACGTTATGTCCAATTGTTGTAAGTACAAACATTTCATAATAATATAGACAATTTTTTTTACAGCATGAAATATTTTAAAGAGTTACTTACCTAAACAATGTTTGTCCGTACATTAAGTACAAGAGGAGGTGTGATTTGTATGTAGGTGATCAAAGGACACTAAAACAATAATTTAACTGGAGTCCACTTTGATCACCCAGAGCATCATATCCGTGGGTGACCAAAGGACACTAAATTGTCGCTGGAAGTGGACTTTGATCACCTGGGTCATCAAAGCCAGGTGATCAAAGTGGAATAGACCCATCATTTTGGTTCAGCCTACACTCAGTAAAATACGAGCAATAGTTGGGCAAGACAGGTAGAGGTTTGCCTGAGTTAAGTCTGCATTCTGTCAATACAATTACATCAGTATCAAAGCTGAAACTAGACAAAGTAACTATAAAATCATCAAGATTGCTGTATATACTCCTTATATTTTGAGATATCATCGTAAAGTCATTCTTATTAATATTGATACGCTTTTTGAACTTCCTCAACGTCGCATTCGAAAGACCGGGCCAGCTCTATTCTGTCCATTTCTTGAAGTGTTGTCGCTGCAGTCATAAATAGTGTAAATTAGTTATAAAAAATATGATAATTGTCTTGTAACAATTAAATTAATTAATATATATTATAAATTAAATAAATGGCATCATTAATAAATTGTTAAAATAGCATTAAATTTACTGGCAACACTGGTTTGTGGTTCGATGTCGTCACGCCACCGATCCGGTCCGGTATCGGTGGTGGGGCGGCGTCGAGGTGGGAACCTAGCGCTCGGAGATTGAGTTAGTTGGTCGTCAGTGCCTGCTACGAGTAACATCTCCTCCGAATAAGCGTCAGTTGGTAAAGTGTGTATGCTGATATTCAAGTAAGTGTTATTTTTATGTTCAGTGTCGAAATAAAGGATTGGTAACTATTGTAAGTTTTATAATGAATTTAATTTAGACTTGTACAATGAATTATAGCTAGACTTGGTATTTAATTAATAATATTACTGTAATTTGATGTTGATAGCAAATGTAATGAGTTTGAATATAATCTTGGTATTAATATATTGTTTTATTCTAATAGCGATAACAGAAGTGTATTAATTGTGTTACTCATAATAAATGTAAAATAGGCAAAGATATGTCAGCTTGCAAAGCGTCAAGTATGTAATTAAAGGTAATATTTTAAAATTATATGTATTCGTATACTTTGTAAAGCATGATGAAATCTCTTTTATATGTTTTGTTTGTGATGATTTAAACAGTTTATTTCTAGTGAGAGTATCTTTATATCGTGTTAGTATGTGTAAAGAGAGTGTTCTAGGGCATATTGTATTTAAGCGGGTTTGGTATTGTGTGTGTAGGGTATAATGTGTATGTAAAATATTTGTGTAGGTATAAGGTGGAGTGTTTATGTGTGTAGCACGCATGTAACAAATACATTGATGAAATATTATGCAATAGCGTTTTCGACAAAACTATTCCAACAGAGAGTGCACAAGAAACGCAAAGATAGGGTAACAACAAAGCAACAGAATCCTGATAACCAAAGCTAGTCACTTCTCCTTTAGCAGCTGATGAACTTGCTCTTCGGTTTTAACCAAAATAATAGGAGAAAGTTCATTTTTGCGCACGTACACCTTGCCATAAGCAGTCCAGCAGTACTTAAATCCTTTTGATTTAGCTAAGTCTCGAGCTAGGAAGAACAGGCGTGAGCCTCTAGCCGTCAGGTGTTCAGAGAGAAAGACGGGGGTGTCTTCATTGGTTTTAAAGCCTAGATGTTTAGCACAAATCTTTGTTTTGTTTCTGATATTGAAAGCTCTCGCCATCTTCATAAAATCGGTTTTTAATAAAGCAGAGTTTGTTTCTACAATAATGGGAGTGTTTTTTTGTTCTGGCTTTTTCCCGCGCACCCTATAAATATCCTTAATGTCGCTTTTATTTATTTTACAATCGATGGTCTCCGATAGTCGTACAGTCATGTCAATTAGATCTTGCTTTGATTCATTTTCCTTTCTAGGTACATTTTTCAGCTCAAAAGATGTCTTGCGGGTGGAGATTTGGAGGTCCTCCAGTTTGTTCTCCAGGTACATTATGTACTCCCTATCCTCCTTTGCATGATTTTGCAAAGCTACAATTTGTTTTTTGAACTCATCATTTTGTGCAGTTAATATCGTAAGCGAGCTCTCAATATTTTGATTTGATTGACGAACCTCTTTAAGTGTCGAAGTTAGGTCATTGAGATCCTTTGCCTGTCTATTCGTAATTGCTATTAGCTTAGACATTTCTGCTTTTAGATCCATAATTTGGTCCTGTCCTATGCTATCTGGTTGATGAACCCGTCTCTGTTGTGTGCGTCGTGTGACGAAATTCGGTGGAGTAATATCATCTTCCGAGACGCACAGCGACATCTCTGGGTCCATGTTTTCGCTACGCCGCTCAGTCATATTGTACCAGGGCAACAGAAGTGTGCAGGATATGAGTCACAAGAGGGCAAAGCTTCTTACCGAGCGAGTTGACGGGGAGCGCGGAGCGTATTGGTCAAGCGCGAAGCGGTGTTACGCCTCCCAGGGCGGGCAGCAAGCTGTGGTGGGCGGCGCTTCGCAGCGATGCGATGAGTCAGCGTAGCCGGTGCGCTGGCGGCGCGTACCAGGAGCAGTCGCCGATACCACCTCCTTGCGCCTATGCACTCCTATTTTTTGCGCTCGAATAAATGCGCAATATTTAAAGTATTTTTGGAAAATAATTTAAAAAAAGTTTTAGTTAACACACGTCTGAACACCTCAGAGGTCCGGGGGGAAGAGGATATATTATATATTATATATTATATATATTATATAAAAACAAAAGCAGATATGTTATAAGCGCTCGCGCTGTGAATACTCAAAAACGTCCCAATTGGGACGTCTTGTGTTTAGTCTTCGTGTGGCCTGCGTCGTGCGCAATCGCGTGCGTACCACACCGTAAGTTCCTGTGTTCTTACCAAAATAAATAAAAAATGCCATCGTGTGTGTTTCGAAAGTGTACCAATTATGACTCTAAAGTAAACAAAATACAAGGGATCTCTTACCACATGTGATTATGCAAAATTATTTAGTATTTATATTTTCAATTAATTATACAAACAATCAAGACGCCATGCGCCATGTTCAAGTTAAGAAAGAGTGTTGCAATATTTTACATATTCGTACATAATTTCTTCATTTTTAAGAGAAAAATTATGAAAAAAATTGACAATATGTATTACTTCCTTCTTGATTTTTTAGTGCAATAAAAAAAATATCGCACAAGTGGACTTGCATACTTGTTCCAGGGGGGGTGCGATGAGCCCGCATGAAGCTTTGCCTGACTCAATTATTATATTCGATGACGTTGCTTGTGAAAACCAAAATAACATCAGGGACTATTTTGCAATGGGTCGCCATAAAAATATTGATTGTTTTTATATTAATCAAACTTACACTAAAATACCCAAACAACTTGTGAGGGACAATTCCAATTTGATAATATTATTTAAGCAAGACGATATAAATTTGAAACATGTTTATGAAGAACATGTAGGATCTGATATGACATGGACTCAGTTCCGCGAAATGTGCTCTACTGTTTGGAGAAAACCTTACAGTTATGTCGTAATCAACAAAGACTGTGAACGAAATAAGGGATATTATAGAATGGCATTCGATACGTTCATAGTAGTCGACTAACAATGGTGGTGTAACATTCATAAATAGATGTTATATTGGTAATTAATCAGTTTCATTTGTGATTTCATGCTGAGTGGAAACTTATTAATATGAACAGAAATTTAAAGGAACAAATTGTTAAATCAGCAAAAGCTGTAAAAAGGAAAGTTAAGATGATAAAAAATGCTAAAAGTGCTAATGACGTTGCTTTGGAAACTATGTTTAAGCCTATTGTTGATCCACTTAATCGATTGGCAAACAAACCTTGTGAANTTTAATTAGATAAATGAAGTTCCTGAAGCAAAAAGACTCGTTAAAATTAGAATGTGTTGGTCCTGTGTCATCAACTGTACCAAAACGTCATGGTAAACTATTACCTAACACTATACGCAGCCTTGTTTGTGGTCCATCCAATTGCGGAAAGACAAATTTAGTTATTAGCTTACTGTTACATCAGGATGGTCCGCGTTTTCGTAACCTTTACGTGTATTCTAAATCTTTGTATCAACCTAAATACATATTTTTAGAACACGTGTTAAATAGGGTTGCAGGCATATCTTATTACAAATATAATCATAACAGTGAAATATTGAGCCCNTTATGTCTTTAATTGGAACTTTAGTGGGTCTATTTTTTGATATTACAGGGACTGTGTTTCTAACTATTTCACCTGAGACTTGTGCTTTTTGATAACGGGGTTTATCCTTACTTCGTCTTTCATTCACGCCTTTTATAAACACTGTGTCACCCATTTGGATGTCGAATTCGGTTTCACCGCCGCGTTTGTTCCTAATGCCTTCTTTAATTTCGATAATTTTGTCGGTTAAATATTTGTATAAATGTTTCGTTTTTCTTACATGTTCCTTTACTAGCTGTTGCGTATATTGCTGATTAAAATCTACGTTAAACGGGCTTGAAGAGTCCGTGTGTCCGAAAGTTACTTCAAAAGGCGTTAAACCTGTTGTTGAGTGAATCGTTTGATTGTATGCCAATATTGCATACGTCATTACGGCTGCTGCGTCTGTGAATTTTTGTTCGAATTTAGCGAGTCTGTAAATCTCGATTAGTGTTGAGTGGAATCTTTCAACGATTCCCATTGAGTTGGGGTTATGTGGAGTACCTATGTGTAATTCCACTTTATTAAATGTTAACATTTCTTTTAAAAGGGCGTTATTGAATTCTGAGCCTGGATCGCAATTGATTTTTGTCGGAACTCCATAGAATGAGAAATACCTTAGCAATGCTCTAACTACTTCCGGTGTAGATCTATTAGGTATTTCCATAGCCTGTCCTAGCTTACTAAACGCGTCTACGATTGTAAGATAGTATTTGCCTTCTATACTAAACAGATCCATAAAAACTTCCTGAAATGGTTTTGTTTGAGTTTGTGTTAACTGTAATTCGGGCTTAAAAGGTTTTCTATTATATTTCATTTTTTTACAAGTTTCACATGCATTTATGATGCTTGAAACAGTTTCTTCCATTTTACTCCAAAAGTAAGTGCGTTTAAGACGCATTATTGTTTCTCGTATTCCACGATGACATGTTGTTCCGGTGTGATAAGTTAGTACTATAGCGCGTTGTTCTTGTTCGTCTGTTATATGAATGGTTTATTTATTTATTTATTTATTTAAAGACTTTATTGCACACACAACAATGTTCTGTACAAAAAGGCGAGCTTAATGCCATACGTCATTCTCTACCAGCTGACCTTGAGCAAAACAGAGATATTTAGTAGGCGGTGCTAAAAAGCTACAAAAATGTACACAATATAATACATAAAATATTATAATATATATTTATACAAAATATATACATAAATACATACATATAATTTATATAAAATGGATGACGAGAGGTAAGGGAGGATAGGAGAGGATAAGGGAGAAAAGGAAAGAATAAGGGAGATCAAGACGACATGATGCGTTCAAGAAAATGTTTGCGCACAGAGTGTTTGAAAACAAACTTACTAGGAGCCTGCCTGATGTTCTCGGGAAGAGCGTTCCAAAGGAATTGAGGAGAAATGAATTAGAGAGGAAACGAATGAATGAAAGATTAATGGCCAAAGCTTTGAGACCGAAAAGGTTTTATGATATTGAATGAATGAAATTATTTATCAAGTCGTATTATAAGGTCTAGCGCTTATCTCAGTGCCTGAGTTATGGGAGCGGCACGGGAGAGGTGACATTGACATAAAATATTAATACGTGACAGAATTGCTAAAATCAAGTGGCAGTGGGCGGGGCACATAGCTCGTAGAGACGATGGCCGTTGGGGCAGAAAAGTTCTCGAGTGGCGACCGCGGGCTGGAAGACGTAGCGTGGGCAGGCCTCCTACTAGGTAGACTGACGATCTGGTAAAGGTCGCGGGAAGAGCCTGGCTGCGGGCAGCGCAGGACCGTGCATTGTGGAAAACCTTGGAGGAGGNTATACCTATGGTATCTATGTCTTTAGCGGAGTGTGCTGTTGCGGAATGTGAACTACTTTCTGGTGCTGATATTGTGCTACTATTTGATGGTGATCTAATAGCTCCGTAATCATTTTTTTCTACGCGTTTCTGGGAATTAATTGAATTACTGGAATCTGATGAAATTGTCACTATACTTGATGGTTTATCATTGTCTATATTTACTTGCATTGACATATTTTCATCATCGGTGAGTGCGTTTAACTTAATTCGGGATAACGCGTCAGCGTTGCTGTTTTGTTTACCATTTTTATATATGATGTCATAATCAAATTCCGCTAAACGTAACTTCCATCTGGTGAGTTTACTGTTGGGTTCCTTTATTGAATTTAACCATGCTAGTGGTCTGTGATCGGTGTAGATTGTAAACTTTCTACCATACAAATACGGTCTGAAATGCTTTGCTGCCCAAATTATGGCTAGTAATTCTTTTTCGATGGTACTGTATCGCGTCTCGGCTTCGTTCAGTGTACGACTTGCGTAGGCGACCGGTTTATCGCTGCCTACAGTTCCTTGTGATAATACGGCTCCGATAGCGAAGTTAGAGGCGTCTGTTATTAAAACAAACGGTATTTCTCGAAATCGGGATATTGTAACAATGGTGCGTTTGTTAAAAGTTCCTTACATGTCTCGAAAGCGGATTTGTATTTGTCATCAATTATTATTTTATTACGTTTTTTTAGACAACTGGTAAGTGGCTGTGTTATCTTGGCGAAGTCTTTTATAAACTTCCTATAGTAACCTATAAGACCTAAGAAACTTTTGATTTCTGTTGTAGTTGTGGGAATAGGGAAATCTAAGATGGCTTTAATTTTGTCATTGTTCGGTTTAAGACCTTCCTTAGTGATTGTGTGTCCTAAGTACAAGACTTCCTTGCGTAAGAATTCAGATTTGTCTAATTGGATTTTAAGGTTGGTTTCTCTTAAGCGATCAAATATCTTTCTTAAGCTCTGAATGTGTTCCTGTAAGCTATTACTGTAAACTATGATGTCATCAAGGTAGACTAAACAGTGCATTCCTTGTAACCCACGCAGTACGTTATCCATTGCGCGTTGGAATGTCGCCGGCGCGGTTTTTAAACCGAACGGCATGCGCAGAAATTCGTAGTGCCCCGCTTGGGTGCTGAATGCTGTTTTCTGTCTGTCATCCTTATCTATCTCGATTTGATGGTACCCACTTGCTAAATCCAAGGTGGTAAAGTAAATTGATTTTCCTAGTTTATCAAAAAGATCCGCGATATTGGGTAATGGGTATTTATAGTCGGTTGTGATTTCATTTAAACGTCTGTAATCAATGACCATCCTAAATTTTCTTTCACCTGATGCATCCATTTTCTTTGGAACTAGATGCACTGGAGCATTCCACGGGGAATGTGATTCCTGAATTACATTATCTAATAAAAGTTTTTCCACTTGTTTATTAATTTCGTCTGTCTGGACTTGAGGTAACCTATATGGTCTTACGTAAATAGGATCCTCATTTTTAGTACGGATTTGGTGTTTTACATTGTTTGAAAAGCTCAAAGGTATTTTTTCACAGTAAAAGATATCACGGTATTCATAGCAAAGATTCCTAATAACCTTTCTTTCCTCATCATTCATATGTTCTAACCTGAGTTTTTCCAGATTCTGCTGTAACACTTCGTCGATCTCATAACCTTGCGGTGCGTCACTGATATTATTAACTGGTATTTCACTGACACTGTACGGTTCTACTGCGAGTGGTTTAGATATAGTTATCGTTATACAGTGTGAGTCACGTTAAAGTGTACATATGAAAATAGATGAAACTAGACCTATTTTTATCGACAAAAAAGAGGTCAAAATTTTTTTGAGATTTTTTTTTAATTTTTTATAGAATTTTTTTTCTTCCAATTACTTATTGTAAAGAAAACGTAATAACTTTTAAACTAAACGGTATATCCTGATAAAATAAAAACAGTAATAATGCTAAATAACAGGCAATACTAAAAAATACATAAAATTCATAAAAAAGGCCAACAAATAATAAAAAATGATACTTTTTGAAAAAAATCTGCTTTAAAATTCGTGTTTTTTTGGTTATTTGATAAATTTCTCCAAAAAATGCCCCTATAACAGGTGGTTTTTATTACGTTGTATTATTTTCTATCGTATTACCTTCGTAAAACCAAAAATGGCACGTCTCTATCCCTATCACAACATTTGCTGTGATCGTTNAAAAAACCAACAGTAGCGACCTCTCGTGGATGACGCGGAAGCCGCCGGTGGCGCCAAATATACTCGTACTCTTCTAGTAATACGTGCGGGATAAGGATGGGAGTAGGAGATGCATTTTGCACGCGGATAACAAACCAACTCTTTAATTTATGGCGCAACCATTGTTAAATCAGCAAAAGCTGTAAAAAAGAAAGTTAAGATGATAAAAAATGCTAAAAGTGCTAATGACGTTGCTTTGGAAACGATGTTTAAGCCTATTGTTGATCCACTTAATCGATTGGCAAACAAACCTTGTGAAAAACAAAAAATAAACGAAGACGAAACTGAGCAATATCATTCTATAAAAAGAGCTAAGTACAGTGAAAGCGAGTCATCGAACTCCCAAAGCGAAGATTATGAAGAATCTGTAGATGAAGAAGAAAACTCGATAGATGACGTTTTTCGAACATCTGACAAAACCCTCACGACATCGCCACCTGAAGAGCATAACGTGAGCGAGAATTCATTTAAGTCCCTTCAGTCTTCTCCATCAAGTGTTGGAAACGCATCATTATCATGGTCCACGTCATCTGATGTGATGAAAGACGTGCCTTATGGCGTTAGAAATGAACGAGGGAAACTTATGCTTGGAAAATCACGTGTTTACGATGATGGTCGAACACTAAAAATCGGAAATCGAGTCATGGAAAACACTATTTTATACAATAATTCCTTTAGACCTTGAGTCTAAAGGAATTATTGTATAAAAAGATTCCAAATCTATCTATATATTGTTTCAAAGGATGATTTGGAAAACTATAAACTTTTACTTATAGCCACTAATGCACATAGGCGAAATTGGGATGCATCCAAACCAGTCAATAGTAATAAGGGATTTAAATATACGAATGTAATAAAACCATTATTTAAATTTGCACGAAACGTAACTAGTAGCATGGAAAGTGTTTCACAGGGGCGAGGTATTGATATTTTAAATTGTTAAATCAGCAAAAGCTGTAAAAAGGAAAGTTAAGATGATAAAAAATGCTAAAAGTGCTAATGACGTTGCTTTGGAAACGATGTTTAAGCCTATTGTTGATCCACTTAATCGATTGGCAAACAAACCTTGTGAAAAACAGAAAATAAACGAAGACGAAACTGAGCAATATCATTCTATAAAAAGAGCTAAGTACAGTGAAAGCGAGTCATCGAACTCCCAAAGCGAAGATTATGAAGAATCTGTAGATGAAGAAGAAAACTCGACAGATGACGTTTTTCGAACATCTGACAAAACCCTCACGACATCGCCACCTGAAGAGCATAACGTGAGCGAGAATTCAT
This sequence comes from Ostrinia furnacalis, assembly GCF_004193835.3. Lineage (NCBI taxonomy): Eukaryota > Metazoa > Arthropoda > Insecta > Lepidoptera > Crambidae > Ostrinia > Ostrinia furnacalis. The sequence continues at coordinate 30,569 of NW_021137689.1, forward strand.
TTAAGTCCCTTCAGTCTTCTCCATCAAGTGTTGGAAACGCATCATTATCATGGTCCACGTCATCTGATGTGATGAAAGACGTGCCTTATGGCGTTAGAAATGAACGAGGGAAACTTATGCTTGGAAAATCACGTGTTTACGATGATGGTCGAACACTAAAAATCGGAAATCGAGTCATGGAAAACACTCAAGGTCTAAAGGAATTATTGTATAAAAAGATTCCAAATCTAGATATTGTTTCAAAGGATGATTTGGAAAACTATAAACTTTTACTTATAGACACTAATGCACATAGGCGAAATTGGGATGCATCCAAACCAGTCAATAGTAATAAGGGATTTAAATATACGAATGTAATAAAACCATTATTTAAATTTGCACGAAACGTAACTAGTAGCATGGAAAGTGTTTCACAGGGGCGAGGTATTGATATTTTAAAAAAAGTAAAATCTGATACCGATTTGGTTTATTGGGACGATCCAAACGAATTAGTCGAACGATTAAAATTACTACTCGCATCAAGAGAAGCTGGCAACACTGGAGTAGATAATGAAATTTATGCAATAATCGAGGAACTGTCCGAAGCTGGTATAATAAATGTGAAATATAAACATCATCAATCAGCTTAATACAACAGTCTTAATTGAGCAAAGAAAGCAGAAAGGTTGCAATGAACATTGATAAATTTGGTCATCACGTACATAAACGTTTACGACTATCTGAATTTATTGACACGCTCGCTGAAACATTAGTTAAATCAGATACAGGTGACTTCGATTTGAAATCTTCGCGATTAAAGGGATTACAAACTCCTGAAAATGATGATGAAGCTGTGAATAAGGAATATGTCGATAGATGCATTAAAGAACTTAAAAATGAAATGAAAAAAATCCAAAGTAATTTAAAAATTTACTTAAACAATTTAGAAAAATTAACTTCTAGTAATTTAAGTACATTGTATTACACAAAAAACGAAATCGATCGCATGATTGAAGCAAAAACAAGTAAAAATGAGTAAACTAGACATAGTTAACGAGCTTCACAAAGCAGCGAGACGAAATTTTTTTCGTAGGCATACAATTATAAAAGGAATAGATGATTTATGGCAAGCAGATCTTATGGATTTTAAAAAGTTTTCTCAATTCAATAAGGGATATAAATATATTCTTATTGTAATAGATGCTCTATCCAAGTATGTATGGATTAGTCCTCTAAAATCGAAAACAAAAAAATGTGTTTCGACTGCAATGCAAAATATTTTATTGGATTCCACACGAAAGCCAAAAAATTTGCAAACTGACTTAGGAACAGAGTTTTATAATGATATATTTAAACAATTAATGAAAAAATATAAAATAAACCACTATTCCACATACTCTGTAAAAAAAGCATCTATAGTAGAACGTGTAATAAGAACGATAAAATCTCATATTTACAAACTGTTTAGTTTACATGGACGTTATATATGGCTAGGAAACAATATAAACTCTGTAGTGAAAGAGTATAACAATACTGTGCATAGAATAACGAAATTTAAGCCTGTCGATGTTAATACCTCTAATCATATCTTAGTTAGATCAAACATAATTAAAACCCAAAAACAGAAAAAAAATCTTAGATCAAAATTAAAAGTTGGTGATTTTGTTCGCATAAGTAAATATAAAGGAGAATTTTATAAAGGTTATACCCCTAACTGGTCAACGGAAATTTTTCGTGTAGTAAAAGTTAATCAAACAAATCCTGAAACATATACAATTGAAGATAAACACAGGCAAATAATTTTAGGCACGTTTTACGAATACGAATTACAAAGAACTAAGTATCCCGATCATTATCTGATTGAAAAAGTTATTAAAAGAAAGGGAAGTAAACTTTTTGTAAAATGGTTAGGTTTAAGTAATAAAGAAAACAGTTGGGTTGATAAGAGTGAATTAGTACAGTAAATGTGTATATATATATTAAGCAAACTTATTTNGGTTGTACTTTTGCGTTTTGCGTTTTTGCGTTGACTTAGAATTTTTTTTTTTTTCACGGGTTAAAGGCAATTAGATCTAAGTATTTGATATGAATTTCAACTTGATAGCTCTACGCGTTCATGAGAAAAAAAGTAATAAGTTTATATTTATTAAAAAATATATATTTTGTAATGTAACTAAAAATTTAAGGTTTTCGGAATTTTTCCTTTATGTGTGCTATAAAACGTTAAACGTAGTAAAAGTTAATCAAACAAATCCTGAAACATATACAATTGAAGATAAACACAGGCAAATAATTTTAGGCACGTTTTACGAATACGAATTACAAAGAACTAAGTATCCCGATCATTATCTGATTGAAAAAGTTATTAAAGGGAAGTAAACTTTTTGTAAAATGGTTAGGTTTAAGTAATAAAGAAAACAGTTGGGTTGATAAGAGTGAATTAGTACAGTAAATGTGTAGTATTATACAGGGTGTTTCTTGTGAGGTGTCAAGCCGAAGGCAGGTGATAGGTGAGGACTAGACCTATCGATTTCACCCCCNAATTTACCTTTTGAGTTACATTTACCTGGATATCAATTTTGTGGCCCCGGAACAAGACTTCAGAAAAGGTTGCAGAAAGGTGATCGTGGTATAAACAAATTGGATAACGCGTGTATGTACCACGACATTGCTTATTCAAACAGTGATTTAAACAATCGACACAAAGCCGACTTAGAACTTTTAAATATGGCGAAAAAGAGACTAAATTCAAAAGATGCTGGAAAAGGAGAAAAAATCGCATCATGGATAGTAAAAAATGCTATGAAAGCAAAACTGAAGGCTGGTGCTGGTGTCAAATCGTTTATGTCGGGTGTGAAAAAAATACGATCTCAATTAAAAAAATTGAAATCTATAGACAATCAATCAGCCATTAAATATGCCTATGCGGCAGCAAAGAAAGTATTCACAAATAAAAAAGGAATACGTTTACCACGCCGTATTGCTATTCCAAAATGTGGAGGGCTTTTACCACTTATCCCTATTTTTGCGGGATTGTCGGCTTTGGGTTCTCTGGCTGGAGGAGCTGCAGGTATAGCAAAAGCTGTTAATGATTCGAAAGCCGCTCAAAAAAATCTTCAGGAAGCGGAACGACACAACAGGATGATGGAAGCAGTGGCACTAGGAAAAGGCCTTTACATCAAACCTCATAAGAAGGGAGCCGGTTTATATTTGAACCCTTCAAAAAACTGAGAAAGAGGCTACCCAGACGTGCACTCACCAATCTAGATATTTTAGAACACGCTAACGATATTCCATTCTTTCGAGGTGTTTTTATGAGAGACAAATTACCATCAAAACCTAGAAAAATTGAGTGTGGAATACTAAATTTGGATAGTTCCAAAAACCCTGGAACCCATTGGGTAGCCTACGTCAAGCAGAATAATTACGCTGAATATTATGATAGTTTTGGTAATTTAAAGCCACCATTAGAATTAATGAAATNAGAAATTTATCAAATAACCAAAAAAACACGAATTTTTAAGCAGATTTTTTTCAAAAAGTATCGTTTTTTATTATTTGTTGGCATTTTTTGTGTACTTTATGTATTTTTTTAGTATCGCCTGTTATTTAGCATTATTACTGTTTTTATTTTATCAGGATATACCGCTTAGTTTAAAAGTTATTACGTTTTCTTTACAATAAGTAATTGGAAGAAAAAAAATTCTATAAAAAATTCTATAAAAATCTCAAAAAATTTTTGACCTCTTTTTTGTCGATAAAAATAGGTCTAGTTTCATCTATTTTCATATGTACACTTTAACGTGACTCACACTGTATTTATGTAAAACGTTAAAGATTTCCTGGCCTGGACTTGGTATTACATGGATCTCACAACTTTTTACCGTAGAACAACTGAGTTGCGAGACTTGGTTTTTTTGACAAGTATTGTTTTTGATGGGATAACTATTTACAACATCAAACTTTTGGCACTACAAACTGTGGTCACCTTTGTCTGAAATTTTTAAAAAGTTATTGGAAAAATCATTTAAATATGTAATAAATTAAATAAAATTGTCAGTATAAACATGTCTTTCACTGTGTCTATCACTGGGAGAGGAGCGTCTTTAATAACAGATTACTCACCACTAGAGATGAGACGTATTTACTAGAACAGATCCACACACTAGGTATTTTACAGTACTAGGCGGCACCTANATTTATTTTGTGTAGTAGTAATTAATTAATACACCACATTAATTGAAAGTACGTTTTATTACGTATCACAATCTATTACAAATCATAGACACCGGGAGGCTGTCATCGACAACAAACTGTCACAGACAATAATGCATACTATAAAGGTAGCAGTGCACTTAGTAACATAACTATATAGCACGGAGATTATGAATGTGGACTTTTGTATTTTTCTACTTTTAATTCGATACCTAATATATCGATGAAAGAAATAATAAGTTTTATTATGATGAGAGTGAAGTTATCGAAATACCAGAAGGATCATATGAACTTCAAGATATTTGTGATTATTTAAGAGGTCATATTAAAAACGCTGTCTTAAAATTGACTTGTAATAATAACAATTTAAAGANAGAAGGGAGGAATTATATTATTATTCAATTTCAAATTGCATTATTCATACTACGGTTGTATCTTTTCAAAGAAATTTACTGCGATTAATATACGTTTACTGGACGGACCAAAATAACCAAATTAATTTACGCGGTGAAGAAGTGCAGTTGTATTTACATTTTAGACCAAAATGATCAATTTCAATAAATACCCAACAACCTCATGCATTCAAGTCAGTCCTAAAAGAACTTCCCGTAAAAGAACACCGGAGCAGCTGAAAAAAAGACTGACTAAAAGCAATAAGGAATTTTTAAAGTTAATAGGTTTGTTAAAATGAATATTTTAAATATATCTCAACAAACGTCGTACGATAACAGCATTGAAAGTTTTGAATATCACTCATACAAACCGTATGTAACAAGTTTCAACAAGAATGATGAAATAAGAAAACCTATAAATCAACAAGACTTGTATGTGTTACCGTCACTCAGCACTTTATATTTCGAAGGCAAAGTGAACGTTTACAACAGCAAAAAAGAAAAAGTATCCAGTGTGCATTTTGTAAATAATCCGATATTATTTCTATTTCAAGATATCCGATATGAACTTAATGGAATAGAAATAGATAAAGTTAAAAATGCAGGTATTACAACAACCATGAAGTCATATCTATCCTTGAATGAAAATGAATCCAAAAGCGCGAGAGCTTGGGGATGGTCAACTACAGGCACAACTAATGTTGGCGATGGTACATTCTCTGCGTCTATACCTTTGAACAAAATGTTGGGTTTTGCTGAAGATTATGAAAAAATCATAATGAACTGTAAACATGAGCTAGTGCTGTTGCGAAGCAATACAAATCTCAACGCTTTGAAGTTAAACTCGGGTGAAGTTGTAGAAGATATATTAATTAATAAAATTGTTTGGCGGGTTCCTCATATTAAAGTATCAGACCGTGAAAGAATCAATCTATTAAAACATTTGGAAAAAGATCGAGCTATCACTTTAGCATTCCGCAATTGGGACTTATACGAATATCCTTTATTGCCAAAAACACGTAAACATACGTGGTCCATCAAAACATCATCTCAATTGGAAAAACCGCGATATGTTATTATAGCTCTACAAACAAATAGAAAACATAGGAGTGATTTGTCAATGGCCGAGTTTGATCATTGTCATGTGCGTGACACATAAGAGTTTTTTTTAAACTCATCATATTATCCATATGAAGGGCTAAATGTTAGTTTCTCAGAAGATAAGATTACTTTATTATACGAACAGTACGCAAGATTTCAACAGTCTTATCACGGACGTCGACCAGAGCCGTTGATGAGTTTGAAGGAATGCAGAGACGTAGCTCCTTTATTTGTGATTGACTGCTCACGTCAACACGAAACATTAAAAGGTTCCATTGATGTAAGAGTTTAAATAGAGTCAGATCAAGTAATTCCTGACCAAACGGCTGCTTACTGTTTACTATTAAACGATTGCATATTTGAGTATAAGCCTTTGAGTAATATTGTCAAAAAAATATCATGAACTGTAACACAATATTCTTGGATTTGCAAGGATTTAAAGATAAACATAATAAATTTATAATCAAAGAATTAGCTTTAGCTACTCAACAACATACAGAAATATTTTTAATAAAACCACCATATCCTTTTTTTGCGCTAACTGATGAAGAGAAGCGACATGTGAGGTGGATAGAAAAGAATAGAGGACATCGTTGGAGCGAAGGCATCATTGACTATAGAGAATTCCACAGAATTATAAAACCTCATTTGAAAAATAAGAAAATTATTGTAAAGGGCGAGGAAAAAATTAAGTGGGTCAAAGAATTGAGTGAGCATGAAAATGTACTAGACATTAGCAATCAAAATATTCCTAATTTAAAATGCCTTCATGAACTTTATTCTAAAGATAGTTTTAAAAATTGTTTAAGTCATAGAAATATTAAATGCTGCGCTTTAAACAATGTTCTGTGTATTAAAAAATGGTGTGTAGACAATAATTTACATTTTGAATAAAAACATGGTGTAAATAACCTTTGTTTTTTTTATTTTATGTGTAATGTGTACCTATCAAAATTATTACTAACCTACCTATCGAATTAAAAGATTAGACATTATAAAGAAAGGGAGCATTCAAGTATGACGTAACGCAATTTTTGAAGATTTTAGACTCCCCCTCCCCCCCTTGTAACGCACCGTAACGTTTTTCTGTACCCCCCCTCCCCCTCTCTAAACGTTACGTAACACTCAAGTGACCATTTTTACCCTAGAGTCGCAAAAAAGTGTGTTACAGATTTTATCCTTGGTATAGTTTTAATTGCCTTTTTTTAGTTTTAATTATAGGTAATAATACTAAATAAAACAAGAGATTTTTAAAGCGCAACACCTGCGTATTTTGTTTATTTTTAATAAATTTTTGGCTTGACACACAATTGTTGTCATCCTTCATTCTCCTATTTTAGCTTTTTTTTCTAATAAACTCTTAAAATAAAATAACATTTTTATTTTAATCTTTAACAATGCAATTATAAATAGAAACCCAACTGAAATTAAACATTTTACTCGAAATAAAATCGTATTTTTAACAAATTTAAAAAATAATCAACTATTAACCAAGTATCTAAATACATAGGTCTATAAAAAAACAATTCTATTGAAATTACTGCTCTTCTGTCCATGGGTTTACTAGCCACTCAGATTCTTTCATCACTGGCATCTGAAGTGCAAACGAAGACGGTTCTGGAATTGTTAAGCCACTTGCATCAACTTCGTCTTCGTCGAGCCAGTCAGCATCCTCAGACGATGTTTCATAACGACGCACAATGCAGAGAAGCTCATTCGCCCTTCTGGCAGCAAGGCGCTCTGGCCGTACTCTAGTTTTACAATGGTCTGGGACAGTCTTGCCATGCACGTAACGACAGTGCATTTGAACACTCTTGTGAGATGTGAAATAGATTCCACAGGTTGGACATACTTTTTTCTTCAGGTCGGATTGTACAGCTGTCTATAGTCCACCGAAACGTCGTAATTATCAATTTTCATTTCTATCCACACTTCTGCAAGTGTTTCCCCAGCGTGCTGAAAATTGCGTTTTTCCAAATCATCATCCGTAGTCATTCCTTTGTCGTCGAGATGAGAACCAAAATGTTCATGAGGCAGAATGACGCCTGCCAGTCGTTTGCTGAGGGGAGCCATCCGACGCTCAACTCGGTTATATGCGCTCCACCCAGGAGCATTAGTCGCTATAAACAAGGCATCCAAGTTGTATTTTTTAAAGTGTTCAATCGCAAAGTTCTTGACTTTACGATAACGCGGGTTTTCGTCCGGTCCACCATCTACAAAGATGATGATCACTGGCTTCACGGTGTTCGATTCTGTCATCATTAAGGGTTTGAATGACGGTATTGATAAAAGTGATTCGAAATCATAAGCATGGGTGTTCGCTGTGGAGGATGCGTGTTTCCCGCTCCTTATGGATATGTGTGTTGGCCCGCTGTACCCAACAGCTTCTTCCTTACCGAAACTGTTAGGTTCCACGTTGACGCCGGCGTATACAGAAGGAATAAGTTTGTGCCGCTCTGCCACGACCCAGTCATGATCAGGTAAAAGTATTCTGTATTCCATATGCATTAAAAGAGGACTCTGACTTTTCACTGCTGGTAAACCTATTGGTACACGTGCCTTATCGTCTTGTGAGAGAACGAATACTTGCTGCGGTCCCAGAAGCGACGCGAGAGATTCCAATGACCTGATTGTAGCAGTGCAAAATTCCCCGTCCTCATGCTTTTTGTGCATCTCAGTCTGTGGTCTTGCTAACTTTACGGGTACGGTACGTACGTGCCTTCTTCCCTCTTGACTGTTAGAAACGCGTAGGAGTAAATGAAGATATGTGCCGCTTCGAGAAATTTGGAATCCCATTAACAACAGCCTTTCATGCAGGTCGGATAGAGTGAGACAACTCCTAATCATCTCTGTTCGGCGGCGTTCATCAGCAGCGCTGCCATGAATAGCAATATTAATTATGGTCTCCAGGAGAGCAGGTTGCGAGTCAACTAAAGGGGGCTGTCCAGGGCCAGTTCGAGGTTGTGTTGCAGCAGGATTATTTCTCTGACGTTCAGTTTTCTCCAGTTTTTCTTTGGCTCGAAATTTGTTTGCACGCTTAGCAGAGTCTTTTTTTTTTTCTTTAAACATTTCTCTTCTTCTTTCAACTCTTTGCGTAGCTTTTTTATTTCGTCGTGAACATCTTCTTTGGCTATACCAATGTCCCTTGCTTCAGTAAGAACATTTATTCTCTGTTGCAGTAGACCAATTTTCTTCATAAGAGTTTCTTGAGCCGGTTTGCTTGGAACATTTTTAGTGATGCCCGAATCAATCAAACTCGTGTATGGTTCCGTAGACGGTGTCTCCGCAGTTTTCTCATCAGTATTCTGACTTTGCTCATCGTGGGTATCGCTCATCTTTCGTTTGACGGCAGTGCTTTCTTGTCCAGCGACTGCGACAATCGATTCCATAAGAGATGAACACGTGGATAAAGCTACAACATCCGAATCCTATAGACCAAGACAAGAGAAAATTAATTGAGAATAGGTATTGTTGACACATGCGATAAAAAAGAACATATTATACTATTAAAGGCCGGTAGATCTATTCTCATAAATAAAACAGTCACACTATGACAACAGCTCATTGGCCACAACGATACCGTTATATAACATTTTAGATTTATCGCAATTAACAAAACTATACAACAAATACAAGTAGATGCACCTGTTTTTGTTGAAGAGCATGCGAAGTCGAGGAAACATTGTACTTCAGTGTTGCTGGCGTGCTTGATGTTTTCATAGGTAGCTAAAAAAATATATAATACTTATGACCAGTTCTTTTATGAAAAATCAAGGTTTGGATAATATATTATAAATAATAATAATAATAAATAAATATCCTTAGACATTTTACACTGCGCTTCTAGTCCCAAACTAAGCTAAACTTGTACTATGGGTAGTGGGTACTAGACAACGGATATAAACATACTTAAATACTTTTTTTTTTGTAAATACATACTTATTATACATAGAAAACACCCAGTCCAATACATATGTCTGTCAATAATACTTATGTCATTATTACATTTTAGCAGTAAACTTACTTGTGTAAAATAACTAAGCATTGTTGCTTTCATCTTCGTAGCCTTCACCTTCAACTCTCGTATAACATCATTTATATCGCACCTTCGGTAGAAAAAGGGCACAATTGCACTTTTTGCAATTTTACAGGAGAGCTATTTTAAGATTTTTATTGGATTTAATATGGTCTAGCTCTGATAATATTGCTGTAAAGTGGTCCACCTTTGCATGACATAAACTATATACCTACTATATACTTTTAACGCGCATTGCTTGCAAGAATAAAAAGCTTTTAGTTTTTTTTATATAAATTTTCTTTTCAAGGAACGGGTTCATTTATGCCCTTGTTCCACCAATATCTAAATTATTTTGTAGTTATGACCAATTTGAGCTTTAATTTAGGATGATGTTGGAATAAAAGTAAGCAGTGTTTTTGCATAAATAATGTATTTTTTTATTAATTTAAAAGTGTGTAGTAACTTCACACAAAAAAAGTGAATAAAACTTGAGATAACATGACTTTTTAGTATTTATCTATAGAAAAGCGAAAGGTCACTGATTGACTCACTCATCACAAAATGTCAGAAACTATAACACCTACAAACTTGAAATTTGGCAGGTAGGTTCCTTATAGGGTGTAGACTGTAGATATCCGCTAAGAACGGATTTTACGAAACTCCTACCCTGAGGGGATTAGACGGGGTACACGCGTACGAAGTCGTGGGCGGCCGTTAGTTCTTTAATCAGTCTTCACTCTTTTGTAACTACTGTTCCAAAACAAATAATAGCAAAACTCTGGAAATACTGTAGCAAAACTCTGGAAATACGCTCGTTATTACTTATAAAATAATAAAATTTTAATAAAAATAACATAAACTTAACAAAAAAAATGTCTCTTTATGTTTTATTCAGTACCTACACTGTTTTTAATTGTAATTTAATCCTTTCATAATGGAGTTTTAGTTAAATCGTTGAATTTCTAAGCACATTTTTTGGAATTGCACACGACTTTAAGCCCAAAGAATAAAAAAAAATTGGACGGACAAGGGCATAACTGTCTGAACGACTTTTTCCCTCCAATTTTTGAATTACTTACTAGGCATAAGTGTGATAGATGTGGCCTTGTCACTCCAGAAACCAAAAACATTAAAGGGCATATTTACCATTGCGGCGTTAGCGCTCCAAATGACAAGTACTTTATTCCCCGCCAACGGCGCAACTGACCAATGAGACTTTGTCGCGTCAGAACAGTAAAATAAAAGCGCCAATAAGACANCATGGTGTAAAAAACTTTTGTTTTTTTATTTTATGTGTAATGTGTACCTATCAAAATTATTACTAACCTACCTATCGAATTAAAAGATTAGACATTATAAAGAAACACATTAATTATGAAATAAACATTTATTTTATTTTAACATAATATTACGCTATAATAACATACACTAATAATATTTCAATACATTAATAACTATTATTGTCACTTATTTTCTTACATATTTTTTTTATTACCGTTTCCGTATCGTCCATTATGTCGTCCAAATCGTCTTTTACAACATATTGTGCACTTAACACTACATTTTCTTCATCGCATTCAATGTTCGATGTATCGGGTAATTCTCCACTTATATGGATCACTTTTATCTTGATAAGACGAGTCCCCCNTAATTCTCCACTTATATCGATCACTTTTATCTTGATAAGACGAGTCCCCCTCTGATGCTCGTTGTTGATCACGTACGAAGCTCTGCGCAGCCGAGACTTCTTGCAGCGGTGGCTCCTGCGCCGGGGCTGCCGCTCCCGCGGCACGGGCACGGGCACGGCGGGGCTCGGCTGGTACAGCTCAGGGCAAACTGGCCTGAACGCACTAGCAGCTCCAAATGGGTCTTGTGCGTACTGGTTGAACACAATTTCGCAGTCGGACATTTTCTGTAACAATAAAATAACATAATTATAAAATACGTTACACACATTATTAGGAAATAGATATTTTTTTTAATAACCTTTTAATTTGAATCAAATTATACTTACAATTTTGTGATGCAATTGCACACCGCTTCAACCGAGCTCGAAAAGTAAATGAATGACAAAAAATATAATAATCTGATCGGATTCTAATTTCTTGCAAACTTAACATTTTTCAAGTCCAGCTACTAGGGTTGTCAATCTTTTCCATAACACATTCAATAATAAACAGGTACTGAGAAAGTAACAAAAGATTTACTCGTTTTTATATTGGTTAGGATATAAACATTAATAGTTGTAACTACATTTATTTATTTATTTATATTTTAATATCACAAAGTTGGTACATAAGGCATACATCGGGCATTCTCTGCCAGGTAACCTTTGAACTGAACAGAAAAAAAATATGTATTCATAACGTCAAAGCGTTGTAAGTAATTATTAGAACCAACATTCTAAAATTTATATCTGACAACCCTATCGCGCTGCAAACATGCTGGAACTTGCACGGCAATATGACCCCGTTTGTTAACTATTTGCATGATTGCAATTTTTTACAGGTATGTATTTGTAAAATATTATAATCTAAATGTTTCGTTAACTAGCAGTTCAGGGTTCGATTCCTAGGTTGAGTTTAGCAATATTTTAAAGTTACATTACATAAAAAGTATTAAATAAAACAACAAACGTATTTTAAATTCAGTACCTACACTGTTTTTAATTGTAATTTAATCCTTTCATAATGGAGTTTTAGTTAAATCGTTGAATTTCTAAGCACATTTTTTGGAATTGCACACGACTTTAAGCCCAAAGAATAAAAAAAAATTGGACGGACAAGGGCATAACTGTCTGAACGACTTTTTCCCTCCAATTTTTGAATTACTTACTAGGCATAAGTGTGATAGATGTGGCCTTGTCACTCCAGAAACCAAAAACATTAAAGGGCATATTTACCATTGCGGCGTTAGCGCTCCAAATGACAAGTACTTTATTCCCCGCCAACGGCGCAACTGACCAATGAGACTTTGTCGCGTCAGAACAGTAAAATAAAAGCGCCAATAAGACAAAGCCGCTTTTTGCCCCTGGCGGTTTTTTGAAGGAATTAAACGGGTGTTTTTGTCTCTTCAGTTGGAAACACATGTTTAAAGTATTTCTGCATACCTGTGTAAAATAACTAAGCATTGTTGCTTTCTTCTTCGTAGCCTTCACCTTCAACTATCGTATAACATCATTTATATGTTCTATAAACTTCTCTTTATTTTTTAGCTTTTCTTTAGCCGTTTTCCAAATTGCGTTGGAATTTTTTTGACACAGTTGCGCTGGCAAGTCAGCATGAGAGCCTTTATAGGCCAAGAACAGCTGATGATACAAATCTCCCTCTTTTGAGGACATTACAGTATGAACACTATGAACTCACTTTAATAACATCGACTAATAGCAATGTGCTTCTGCATAAACACTAACGAATACTGACAACGAGAACAACAATAAATGACGTACATCACAATACAATCTAGGGATTCCCCGTAAAATATAAACAAAAATCGGCCAAGTGCGAGTCGGACTCGCGCACAGAGTGTTCCGTACCATTGCTTTATCGGCCGTTTGGTGTAGTGGTTCAGAACGGACTACTATGCTGAGAGGTCCCGGGTTCGATTCCCGGCCGGGCAGAAATTGAAATGATGAAATTTAATTTCTGTGACGGGTCTGGGTGTGACTATGTATAATATTTATATATTAAAAAAAAAAAAAAGTATATAAGTAGTATATCCGTTAAGCTAGTTACCCATAACACAAGCATTAAGTTGCTTACTTTGGGGCTAGCTGGCGCTGTGTGAAATTGTCCAAAGATTTATTTATTTATTTATTTATGAAATTAAAATTATTATTTTTTATTTAAGTTATTAGTATGAAAGATTACGCGGTAATAAGCGGTTTACGATTTACAAGGTATTAAAAAAAAACTACTTACTAGATCTCGTTCACAACAATTTTCGTTGGTAGTTTTTATAGTAATGTACATCATATGTTTTTATATTTATGACGAACTTTTTTCCACTTTGGAAGCGTCTGTCACGCAAACTATTCGGTTTAGAAAAAAAAGTATTTTAAAAACCTCTATATCATTTTTGAAGACCTATCCATAGATACCCCACACGTATGTTTGACGAAAAAAAAATTCAGTTCTAAGTATGGGGATGGGGAGCCCCCAATATACAGGGTGTTTCTTGTAAGGTGTCAAGCCGAAGGCAGGTGATAGGTGAGGACTAGACCTATCGATTTCACCCCCATGTATGTTCTACGATTTTTCATAGTTTAGAAGTTATCGTCAATTTTGTGATTTTTTCAAATTGTATGACCCAGTAGGCTTTAAATTTTTTTATCTTTTTTTTGGGTCGACTTTTCTCAGATTTCTTTTTTTTGACAGATTCCCTATTAATTGCAAATTTTTGAAAAAAATAATCAACTTCCTATCTTTGATGCAAGATACAACATTTTTGCTAGAAACATAAAAAATATGCTATTAGCGGAACATTCTACGTTACGTATTACTTGAACGCTCCCAAACACATTAATTATGAAATAAACATTTATTTTATTTTAACATAATATTACGCTATAATAACATAGGTACACTAATAAAATAATATTTCNCCCAAATAATTCACTTGGTACAGTTTTGGGATTCGGCAAGGAAAAAATAAAAGCACATATAAGCACTGAATCTCAGTACCCTGTCAGTATTCTACCTACAACCATCGTGCGCATCGAATGTGATGTGATTAGTGGATCTTTTGTGAATGGAAAAGCAAGTCATATTATTTATGAATTTGTTCCTAACATACCACCTGGTTATCGGATTATTGAAATACCTACGAATTTAATATATTTTCCAGTTAATCAAATTTCAATTACTGCGATTAATATACGTTTACTGGACGGAGAAAATAACCAAATTAATTTACGCGGTGAAGAAGTGCAGTTGTGTTAGACCAAAATGATCAATTTCAATAAATACCCAACAACCTCATGCATTCAAGTCAGTCCTAAAAGAACTTCCCGTAAAAGAACACCGGTGCAGCTGAAAAAAAGGCTAACTAAAAGCAATAAGGAATTTTTAAAGTTAATAGGTTTGTTAAAATTCATCAATATTTTCATATTCCCTATTGTATACCAGATGAAGGGCAAGAGATTCCTCGTTGTGGATAAAAAAATGTTCTGTTCAGTTATTGTCTTTAAATGTGTTCTACGTAACGTAAACTTAGAGAATTGCAATCATTAGTTAGTCCTAAGAAAGTCAAAAACATGTAACGGAATCTCCGACTTACCACATTAGTGGAGCGATTACAGAAAATAATGGCCTATTAAGTACATGTTTTTTTGTGTTATTATGAAAGTTCAGAAAACTGCGCAGTTTTTTAAATTATTTTGGACCTATGGAATTTCTTTTTTTTTTTTAACTTTTAAGTTGAAAATTTTAGAATGTTCCGCTAAATAGCATATTTTTTATGTTTCTAGCAAAAATTTTGTATCTTGCATCAAAGATAGGAAGTTGATTATTTTTTTCAAAAATCTGCAATTAATAGGGAATCTGTCAAAAAAAAGAAATCTGAGAAAACTCCCTGCATGATCGGTTTTGCTCGATCCGAGCCATTCGGTGTGATGGGCGTTGAAATCGCCAAGTATCACGATCTCTGCAGAGGGGATCTGCTGCTGCACTGATTCTGCAGCCATTTGGACGTGCTCAATGAGTCGGTCAGTTTCGGCATCACCGCTATGGGACCTATAGAGGCAGGCGTAGACGCGGGGGTGGTCATCGCTGTCTACGCGGAGCCATAAGGTGGAGAGGTCCCTGCTTTCGAGGTGGCTGAGGCGTCGAGAACTGATATTGCCCCCTACGTACACGCACACCCCGGCCCTAGGCACAAAGGCATGTTCCAGTTTATACCCAGGGTAGGAGAGATAAGATGTGTCCGCAGGAGACGATATCTGAGTCTCGGTTAAGAAAAGCAAGGCCGGCTTTGCTGTCTCAAGGTGGTGGTGAACAGCATTGAGGTTAGAGTGTAAGCCCCTGATATTGCAAAAGTCCACGGCCAGCGTGGCAGGGGGTGCCATGGTTTTTGCCCTCCCCAGAGTACGAGGGGCGGCCTGGGCATCCACGCTCAGGTGTGTTGTGTCCTGAGCATGGATGTCCAGGGTGGGATTCTCCAACGCTAACGCAGCTGGTACCCCCCTGGGGGGGGGGGGGTTGGGCCTCCGGTACCCTCACTCACTCGGCGAAACACAACACAAGTGCTGCTTCACGCCGGTTTTCTGTGAGGCCGTGGTATCACTCCGGTCGAGCCGGCCCATTCGTGCCGAAGCATGGCTCTCCCACGAAAAGTTTATCACTTCACTGCACTTTAGAACACAAAATAACACCAAATTTGTACACTAAAGTCCATTAAATAATAAATTGAAACCATTAAAACAGATCGACCATGCTTCCCGTTCAACTACCCTCCACGGAATCCCACCATGCTATAGTAAACCTAAGTAGGGACTCTTTTGTAAGGTGGCGTTTCTTCGTGCGCCTAGTGACGTTTGAAAAACCGGTACTTTCCGATAAAATATTTTATTGGGAATATCTTACGTATTAATTCACAGAAACAAATGAAATAAAAGTAAAACTAAGAAATAGTTGACCAAAACTGATGTTTTTTTGTATTTTTGAGTTATTATTAGAGACAAAAAAGATTTTTTTTTTCTCTTTATTTTATTTAGGAGCTTAGATCGATACAGTCGAACATGTCAGCTCCATCATAACAAAAAACTTAGTATCTAAATCAACTTAGGACTAGAAATAGCAAAGTTTATCACTACTCTGGCTGCCTCTGATGACGGGTCTGCTAGGAAGTTAGACAATAAACCAACATCGTGTTTGTTAACATTGAGAATACTATATACAGTGTCTCTAAGGTGCAGATTCCGGTCACACTCCATCAACAAGTGAAACACATCATCTATTACACCGCATATTTCACAGTTCGGGGAGTCTGTAACTTTCATCAGATATTTAAATTTATTAAGTGGAATGTGGCCAGATCGAAGCCTATGAGCAGTTATTGT
>NW_021137690.1:0-981 GCF_004193835.3 Ostrinia furnacalis
TTTTCTCAATTCGGTGCTAAAATTTATATTTAGTTTTTTAAGTAGTTTTAATACAAAAAAATAAATTTTACTCCATTCTGAATGTAAAAATAGCATTGTCACTAAATATTGTGAAGTGGTTTATGAGAAAAGTTAAGCACCGAATTGAGAGAGCACCGAATTGAGAAAATGAATCACGGAATTGAGAAATGAATCTCCAAACATAAAAATCGCTCCGCAAACTTAGAATTGACGACATTATGAAGAAATACCTAATGTATTTCAATAATCAATATAATATAAATATATAAATAAATAATAATAATAATAATTTATTTAATAACCAAGAAGATGACGATTTACAATATTGTACAATGTATAAATTACTTAAACTACGATTGACAATCGTGTTAATCTTAAGTATGTCCCTGTCAACTAAACTAGGATTAAACCTGTATCTTAGATGACAGTGATTCCTCCAGGGTGAAGAAAGTAATGTATGTTAAGTGAATCAAAGGAAGTTTAAAGTAAGTTTACAATTATTAAGGTTAACGGACAATAAGTACTTAATAAGCTAAAATAATAAATTTATGTTTGTGGTGCAAACGAGCACAGGAGCTGTGGGTGTGTAATGTGGAGTGTAAGTGTTGAGTGTAGTGAATGTGTATAGTGGGATGTGAGTGTGTTAGATGTGATTTCGCCTATGTTAGTTGTTTAGCAAGCTTTCGGTTTCTTTATAATTTATTGTAAGAAGGAACTTTAGGACTATTCGTTTAACTTCAAATTTGTTATATAAATATATATGTAAGGTGTTATTAAGTTTGATAATAAATACTTAAAACGTTTTGATATCTGACTGCTGGTCTATTAGTTAGATGGTTCATTTTAGGTTTATGTGTCTGAAATAACAATGGTATAAAACAAAAATCCTAATCATTATGTTTATTTTTTTAATAAGGAACTATAAATAAATTCTTAATTTTTATATATTATTTTAATTTT
>NW_021137691.1:0-65429 GCF_004193835.3 Ostrinia furnacalis
GTTTTAACAGAATAAGAATTAGGTAGTTGAGCATAAGTACTTGATTCTTATACAGGGTGGCCCAGAAGAAAATTCACTTTTGAAAATTCAAGGAAACGAAAACTGTACATTTTTGTAGAACTTTAACTATTGCAATTTAAAGGAAATTTAGTGCAATTTATTTTAAAATTTACTTTCCAAGATTTTGATACACGTTGATCGAATGTTGTAAGCGTCAAGGAAATCTCCTGGGCGATGTGATTTAATAAAAGTAAATTTAAAAATAAATTGCATAAAATTTCCTTTAAATTGCAATAGTTAAGGTTCTATAAAAATGTAGAGTTTTCGTTTCCTTGAATTTTCAAAAGTGAACTTTCTTCTGGGCCACCCTGTACCTACATTTTGGAAGTGGGATAGCGTTGAGTATTTAATAAATAGAGAAAAAGATTAGAACGGATGAGCTTGATCACAGAACGCGATTATTATATTGTTTGCAAAATTAGGGGGATGGAGCCAACTATTAGCTATATAACATAGATTGTTATTGTTATTGTATACATAGACTGTCCTGATCTCATTAGACAGATTAAATTCAATGTTCCCTTCAAACTAGCTCGGTTGTCCAGGTATCTGCCGTTTAAAGCAAATGGTTTTAGGACAAATCTGGGTCATTTCTCCTCTATCAACAGGATTCAGTCACAATAAAATTTAGCAACCTGTCACGTTCGTCCGGGGCCAGCGTTGATATGTCATCTTCGCTACGTAAGTTCAAAAAACAAATTTCTGAATTGTATACTCCGACGGTTAGTAAATAATTTATTGTTTTGCATTCTGTCACTTTGGCAACGTTACTGTTTTCCAACATTCTGTGCATGTCGTGGCAACCTTTAATTAAGGCAACACCTTAGCTTAATTTATTTATAAGGATACTGTGAATGTATGGTGTATGTTTTGTTGGTTGTCCTTAAATAAATAAATAAATAAATAATTATATCTCTAGTACCCGTTTCATGGTTTTCTGACCATAGAATTTGAGGTTAATTAAATTAAAACACACAATAATTGTAAGTTACTTAACTATCGTGCGTTCTCATTGTGGGCACGAGTAACAATAAAATTGATGGAAGATCTAAAGTACGGTTTAATTGTATTCTCCCCAAGGGGTTTTTGAGTAATACAAAACGCTTATTTGGTTGGGCCACACCATGCCGTAATTAAATCAGCAATAGTGGTTACATAACTGGTTATTGTCGTAAATAAGATAAATGGATGCCGATGTTTCTTACCAATATGGTTATGTCATTGTGATAAATTCAAATCTCTTCGGCATTCAATGTTTATTAGGTGATTGCTTTATTTGTTGCAAATATTTGAATTTTGAGCAAAATATTAACTGATAGGTTAAAGCTATCTATACTAAAGTCAAATCTTGTAAGTGCCCCATAATAAAATAAATAAGTAAGAGATAAACATTGAAATTTTACTCTGCATCATCTAGCCCTTACCTTAGTAGGTTGTTAGTAGACGACGGATAATAAACAGTAAAAAATATCCAGACCGAAACAAACAGTATACTCACTTATGTTCGTGTTGTTTAGAGATAGAATCCGTGACCTCTGGCATAGTAGGCTTGTACCAGAACCACCAAGCCAGGCGGCCGTCAAAAATGACTATGATCGATATGTTTACATGTTTATGGTCAAAACAAGTATATTTTATTATGGATGTGAGCATGTTGCATCTGATAATAAACATATCGTTTGTATATGTTGCAAAACTGGCAGCTAGTATTCTACTTTATTAATTCTAGAAGTGATGACAAAAATGTCTCCAATGCAGCTATTTTTGTTTGTAATGGAACCACAAGAACCGTTCTGCACTGCGGTAATACAGTTCATAATTTGGTTGCAGCCTTTAGCACCTACACAGTATTAAAAGTAGTTATAACCCAACTAAGCGAACACAGTTAAGTCTGACATTAGTCAGGCGCAGACGCAGGTTAACACGGGCAGTATTTCGTCAAACTAAGCGAAGTTAGTCTAGTTTCAACTTTATAATCGTAGAAAATTTATGGATATGTCAACGGGACAAGTTTTTTTTATAACCGACAAAATCAACATCAAGAATATAAAAACAGAATGTTAATTTTAGCACAAAATTCTTATCGTGAAGCAAAAACAAACATGTTTAAAACGTGTCCTGCAAATAATGAATGCTTGGTATTTATCGAGCAGTTACTCCGATCTGACATTTTGTAAAGGTCAACATGTGAACCTACTCGTTACTTATAGCACGGTGGCTTGCCAAATTAAACCTTAACATTCTTAAACATTTATTACGTCCTAAATATGTTAAGTTTTAGGCATTTAGGTATTAATATTGTTTATAAATTAAGGTACAAAGTTGGCCAGAAAAGCCCGATTCTTAGATCCTTCTAGCAAGAGACATCAACGCGTAAAGATCGGCGCGTCTGCCAATCTAAGTGCAAATTAAGCTAACTTCAAACTAATACCTAACAATTCATTACTAATACCAATTCATATCGGGACTGCAAAATGTTTAATTCAAATAAGAGCTGCCGTAAATTGTTTAATTGAGGACAAGGATGTCGGGGCCGTGTGCTTCGCCCCGCCGCAGATAAGAGCGAGCGCTAATCGATAGTCATTCACGTATTCACCTGGCGATTATCCTTGCCGAGCCATTCGGTGTGCACGTAACGTGAGCGACGTGCTTCCGCCGGACAGAGTGATTAGTTTCACACCACTAACACTAGGAAATGAGTCGCGTTACGAAACTCGGGAGGTCGCCGGCAGAGTGCGCCGCCTCCGCTGCGCGACCGCTGAAAACTAAACTCGCTACAACTCGCTCGCTCGGGCGGCGCCGGCGCCGAAGAAAGGGACGGCCAGTCATTTCTTTCTTTCATTCGCGAAGCGAAAATTACAGCTTTCTTATCGAACGGTCGATAGTTCAATGGGCGAAGCGAGTTCGTCACACGATTGTTGTGCCACGCGCGGTTCACGGTGAGCAACCTACTTGAGACCTAAGTGATCCATTTAAGTCTATGGTGACGACACTAAAAATAACTTGTTAGGAGACCACTTGTCTCCTTTACACATTGGAGGTGATTAAACCAGTTTAGTAGCTTCTTTGTAGTACCAGCCTAATATAACTTAAAAAGTAATGTCAGATAAGTGCATCGCAGTTTTCGAGCGTTCTTTATTTTAAGTCAATACTCAATACTCAATACTGATTATAATACTCTACGTTATTCTGTGCTATCTACCAAATTAGTACCAAAGTACCTACTTTCATTATGTAATAATTTAATTATGGTGCAGACATTTCCCAATAATGCAATTTGTAATCTAAACTACATTACAAGCGGCTGCATATAATTTGTAGTCCAATAGTCCGATTCCTTATTATAACCACCAGACGTATAATAAGGAAGCTCGGAAAATGCGCCTGCGCCACCCGAGTGGAAACGTTTGCCCAGTCATTTCCATTTCCTTTGTCATTTGAGGCCTGGTTAAGGGTTACGTAAGAACTTGAGTTTCAGGATGTTTATACTCACTATAGCTGTGACCATTATGTAGATCGACGTTGATCGATTTATAATGAGGTTTTTCAAAGGTTTTAATAAGTTAAAGTAGAATTACGATGACTTTTGCCGTTATTGAAATCCAATGTTGGGTTTCCCGCTCGTTCCCTAATATCTTATGCAGCGTTTTCCCCGTTGCGTTCTTCCTTTTAGGCAAAGGCTGCACTGCAGCGCATCTGGCACGCTGATTCATATTGGAAATCGTTTGTAATTTAAAAAATATCTTGTAATATCGTTGAGCAGATCTTACGAAATTTTACCCTTTATTTGCATGACTGAGATTTTATCAATCTCTTTCTTTTGTGTATTGGTATGAGACTCATAGAGATAGGTAGAGTCGATAGACAAACAAATAGCAATTATACCTTCAGCATAATAACATCCGTGTAATTTAATGTTTACGTTAAATTGAATGTTTATGACAAAGCATTTATTTTTTATGACGGCCATTATTTTAAAACAGTCGCCATTCTGTAGCGTTGCACTTTCGATGTTGTCTTGTGCAAGTTTATGATGCCCTCCAAAGAAATATCTCGGGTCAATCGCGGGTTTTTCACCACTCTTTTATGACTTTATTTCGAGCTGATGTCGTACACTCACTGCCGTTATATCATAATGTTATTTTGCAAAAAAAACAGCAGGGATTTAATACCTACTCGTAGAATAAAATTCAGGGTTTGTGCCAGCTTGAAACAATTTTGATTAGATTCGATCGGCATTATCCAAGCTTACCTAGATTAGGCTTTTGATTGACAAATCACAGTACAGAATCTATGACCGAGGTTTAATAGAGTTAGGCTGAGTTTGTTGCGGCGCTTCTTCTCAGCACTTGCCAAATGTTTGTCTCGAAGCGCTGGTAGGGCAAAAAAAGAATGAGACATGTATAGGCTCCTTAAGAGCATTTGAAGATTTGCAAGTACTAATTTAATTAGTCTAAACAATTAAAGATAATTTAGTTTTTTTTAGGAGAGTTGTTTGTTATGCGGACCTTAGTCAACCATAATGAGAGTCTGAAAATATCAACATTGAAGTAACATCCGATCTGAATTTAAATTCAGATTCTTGTAATATGTTATGAGTGTGATAAATATTTAAAATTCAAAGTCAATAGTCAACTTACCAAAAGTTTATTTATACTAATGAGGCGTTACGTGAAAATTACGTTTACCGGTTTTTTATTTACTTAGCCTAGTTTTGGCTCCATTAGACAATTCAATAGACTATTATATTATTGAAGCTTACTGCGGCCTACTTACGACCTATTGTGTTTTCCTGGTTTGGTGTCACACAAATACATACTGATGTGTGAAATATTGGTATTTTAGTCAGCACTAGGTATTTCACGTAGGAGTTAAAATTTAGGTACGGTTTGGTGGTGCGCGTAGGACTGGACTACTATGCCAGGTATGGTGAAGAAACAAACTTACTGGCTGGTAGATGTTATCTTTCTTCTGCAGTGGTCATATAGCTAAGCATTGCCAAAAGCCTTATTAAACCTACACTGGATCATTTGAAATGCCATACCTACTAATCATGGACATGCTTTGTATTGTAATTAATCTCCAAATATTGTTGGAATGGGCGTCCATCTACTAATGACCGTGGTGCAAGTTGCTTAACTTCATAATAGCGAAGCACATCCACAATTTAGTAGCTAAGTGGTTAAATAAATTTACACTTGCGAAAATTGCTAATAAAACTGCATGATATTAAGCTGTAAGCAGCAAATAACTTCGAGGTGTTACAAATTTTACACTTTGTTAATCCCGTTTCCAATTTAGCAGTCATTATGAACAGCCTTAGTATGTACACTCATTGTTATTGTTCTCGCAAAATAATAAAATGAAATAGTGTGGCTGGTGCTAAACTGAAGGTTGCGGGTCGCATCGTCTGAGTAGGTATAATAATTGTGTTGCAATGTGCACCAATTTGCAGTAAAACGCTAGGAGCAATTGGTGCAATATAATGTACTAGTCAGGGCTTGGAAACATTTTTGTGATCTAGATTTTGCTAATTAAACTCTACCAAACTTTAAAAAAAAATGTAAGCTTTTCCTTGCCACTTCGAAAAGGCACCTTATGAAAAAGTTTGATTATGGGCAAGGCCATAGATTAAAACCAATATTTTACCATCAAACAAATTAACTTCAAGTAGGTACTACAATGTAGCAGCCCTGGACTTTTGCTTATTTACTACTTACTGTTGTAATTTCAGTAGATTGCTTTTTATTGGTCGTCCACCCCTGAACTAGTTGCTAGGCTGTGGCCTTAATTATAGGGCCCGTGCGATCTGTGGCTCGTGCGCGATACACAGCCTCCTGGAATAGCCAACTACTAGTTAGTTAAAGAATGCCTATATACCTACATACATATTTCGCTGCACAATATTTGGACACGTAGAAATCAATACAGGTGCTCGACTATGTTTTATGGATGAACAGTAGCGTATGTTATTTAATATGTGATGATCAGGATACTCACTTACCTACCTATATGGAAAATCATCAAGTAAACTACTATCTATACTATCTGATAGCGTAGAAACATTTATGAAACGGATATCATGGTACGCACAACAGAGAATGGTGCAAAACTAGCATCATGTAACAGCTTCGTAAATACTGAAGGAGAGGAATTCTTCTTCAACGACTAGTAAATATTAGATAAGGCCTAAAGTAAAAAAAAGTTAATAACCATTTGTGGCCGCGTAATCATATTCGTGTCCATTGAAGGTAACGCGAGCCGTCACCGTCTGGTAACGTGAGCGCGTTCGCCGCGCTCGTGTGTATCGGCCAGCAAGGCTGTCGCTGCCTTACCTTTTACTTCGGATTAAGAGCGGACTTCAAATTACCGCACATAAACAATCCAACGATCTTTAAGGCTCAGTGCCACTAATTTATTGTTATTTCTCACTGTACCACAGAATAAAACTAGCCAGAGGTACACAGACTTGTCAATTCATCTCCAGTTTTGTGTCCCTTTCCGTGAGAGTAAAACGAACAAATATCAAACAAATTTTATTAAATACCTATTTACATTTTAATAATAAACATTTTACTATAAATGTACTAGCCAATTGTTTGTATTTTACATTATTTACAAATACAAATTTCATTTAACGTAAATTATATATAAATACAATTGGTTTATAAACATTAATTTAGATCGCAATGAGTATTTTGTTAATTAGTTTTACTAAAAATACTTTTTCGATAAGTTTTATATTTTGTACATTCAAATGCCTAGTTGATGTATTTGTACTAAATCATTGCAATGGACTATTATAATAAGCGATGTTAAACTAAACTAAAGAAGCATTAAACTAAAAATAAATAAAGTTAGACTGCTACGTTTTAAAATATACATACTGCACAAACATATTTATTTAAATTTTGCTAATTTTTATTTAGTACATTTAATATTGATATCCTGACATAATTATAAACATACAAAAATTCAAATATTGTTGTATTTTTTATTTAATTTATTATTACAATTACATTTACTAGTGTAGGTTTTGGAATGGATTTAGCCAATAAAATTATACTTATTATCTCCAAGAAAATAATCACATAGCAGAACCATAGGGCAGTGATAGCGGTATCGACTCCTCAAAGACAAAACTTATTTGAATATAAATATATTTTGTGATTTATTGACATGCTAGCAATAGCAGGACAATCGGAAACACATTTAATTAACAGTTTAAATTAAGACGATAGCCCTCTTCATGTACGAGTAAGTATTACGCCATTAGTTCACAATCTTGATCCAGCCAATACACCCAGCCTGACCTACTACAACCATGTTTGAAGAATTGGTATACTCGTACATTGACAAGCGCATTATCCGACACAATAGCAAATTGTCCCCATCGCCCGGCACTTGCGCGATTGTTAAGGTCTTATTATAAGTTATTTTACAGCATACGTTTCCGCAATCTGGCAGAAGTAATGCTGTAATTCTTTTATTCCGATTGTCCTATACAATTTGTGCTGTAAGTAAAAGTATGTGTGATGTTGTCTAGCCGAAGTTCTCGAAATGGTGAATGAAATACGGCAGCCTGCGCGTGCGGTTGACTTGTTCGCACGCAGACATGATGGATTTGGTGAGCGGCCGCGGCCCACACGAGAACACACCGATCTTGGATACCTAGCAAATAAATTTTACTTAGTTTATTTGTAACGTTAAAGCCAATGTAGATTTATAGGTGTCCTTGCTAAAGATGCTTATCGATCTGATAGTAAAGACGTTTTGAAATATCTAGATAGACAAGTGAAAGGATTTAGTTGATGAAATTGTCATCATCATCATTTCAGTTACAGGATGTCTGAACATAGGTTTCTCCCAATGACTTCCAGAATAGTTGGTTAGAAGCCTTTACCTAGTTGATACAGGAGGATTTTCTTTTCTTTTTCTTCTAGGATGAATGTTATTAGTTTATCTAAAATAATTTAAAAAATGACATTGCAAAAATTTTCCTGTTGTAATAATACTCACATAGCTATGCTTCTTCTGCACGAACTTGAGGAACGAGGACATGTCAGGCCGGCCGAAGTGGTTGACGGCCTTCAGCCCCGTAAACATCGACGTGCGCGACAGTCGCTGGAAGTGGTTCTCACAGATGTACTATAGAAGAAACAAACAATTCATGAGAAGACATTGGACAAACTCCATTTGTTCATTCATCCTTATATAGAAGTCGAATATATCTGGTTTCTTAGATAGAATCATCATTGGGTTAAACGCGGTTGGCGTAGAATAGGAAACCAATTAGACAGAAAAAACCTATGACGTGGAATTCTAAATGTCCTATACAATCAAATTTTTGCAGTCACTAGCCGGAATTCTAGCTCAATTAACTCTCCAATCCTATTATTAAAAGGTCTATGATGTCATATAACGGTACCATGCCAGGTGATCACTAGACAAAAGATAAAATAAAAGGATAAAAGTGCGAAACCTGTTTTTTGTTACTAAGGCGTAATAATACCTTTGTTTAGATAAAAGAAACACGTATCTGAGGTCATGTATGAGGAAATGACAACCTAAAAATATTACGAAACATCTAAACAACTTTAGAAGTAATAGGAAAGTTTTGTTTAAAAAACGCTATTATAAAGTAGAAGTTTATAAATAACTAAAAGAAATAAGTGTGCGGTAGTTTATGTTCTGCATTGACATAAATGTTGCATAAAAGAGGCTAACAATAATGACTGAGTTTCTTGCTCAGCTTCTTCTCAAAACTGACCCGAACTATTGTCTCATTTTGAGACTCTCGAATCAGTGATAGATAGGGTAATCTATACCTAACCATCTTACAGAACAAAAATGGCTTTACCAGCATAGTAGTCCTCAGGTCGAACTTGTGGAAGAACTGCGTGATGAAGATGTGGATCTCCAGCACGTTGGTGACGTCCTTGCGCTCCACGTCGCGGAGCACGTCGATGAACCACTCGAAGTGCTTGTGCGAGGGGCAGATCCATAGGAAGTACACCTTGGGGACAAACAATTAAAGCTTTTTTTTTATCCACAACGAGGAAGCTCTTGGCCTGTATCTCACCTGATGGTAAGTGATGATCAGGCTGAAGGTGGAGGCGAGTTTTACCCGGAATCCTCAACCACGGAGGAACTGGCTATCTTATCTCTAACTGCCGGAACACAACAATGCTGTTAATATTGTTGTTATGGCGACAGACTTAGGTAGGATGGTGGTAGCTAGCCAGGCGGACTTGGAACAAGCCCTACTACCAACCAAATCGAACAGAAAAATCTGCCCTCACTGGCATTCAAACCCGGGACCTCTGCGTCCGAAGCAGGTGGTCTTACCACTAGACCACAGAGGCGGTTTTAATGCTTGGTTTGGTCCACCATGGTGGAGCGGAGCGGAGAAATGTTTTGAACATCCAAACCGATTTCATTCAGATTCAGATTGAATGAAATTGACAGAATGAAATCTAATCTGATAATCAAAAAATTTCTTCGCTCCGAACCACCTTGGTGGAAACCGGGCCTAATAATGTAGAGATACGCGGTGCTAACTTAGAGAATCTAACCAAATTCCTCTATGGGTGTTAAGGATGTTTATGTTTACAGCACACGCTCTGCATAGTTTGGGGAACTCGTACTTATGTCATTGCTGATATTTTTATAATGAGGCAAAGCGGACAAGACGTCGATTGTTGTTTTCCTTAACCGTAGCTAGAGGACATAAAAGGGATTTTTGCGGTTTCATAATCATCACAATTTGGTTTATTTAAAAAAAAGCGAAGATAATAGGTACTTATGAAATAGAGGACATTCGGCATTTGACCTTTAATCCACAATTAAATGGCAGACTTAATTTAAATATTGTGTTTACTTACCTTTTTGCACGCAACTCCAGAGTATCTATTGGTAGAGGTCCCGAAGACGAGGTCGTTGAGGATGGAAGCGTAGGGCGTGACGCCGATGCCGCCGCCCACCATCACGGCCACCTCAAACTTGTACCAGTCTTGGTTGCCCCCGCCAAATGGACCTTGGATCCTAGACAAATAGTGAATAATAGGACTAAATCTTCTCTTTGTGAGGGATCCTTAACAAAAAGCAAGGCTTTTCATTCCAACTTATTTGTGGGTCGAGTAAGAAATTTTGAGGGGTCATCATTTCACAATTAATTGAAAATAATTGAAGATGTTTTTCTTAATATCGTGCTAAAGGCACTCTTTTAAACAATTTTCTCTGCCTTAAAAACCTTCAATACGACGACGTCTTACGAACTAACCTAGAAAGTAGTTAAGGCCAGCAAAGGTTATTCCCTAATGTATTTGAACAAGTGGCGTTATGTGCAATTTTTGTTTATAAATAAATAGTTATGGCCCCTGCTGGGACGTGATGTTTGAGGAAAATGTTAGACCTTTACAAGCCAGTTTCACTTTTTACTTAATTTGTTTAGGTAACGCCATATACTGTGTAGTAATAAACGACATACAGTTTGGATAGGTGTCAAAAGTTTAAATGTGATGAACATTTATTTAAATACAGAAACGTGTTATACTCTTGTACTTTCCAAATTAGGGGAATTGAAGGTTGACAAGCAAGGTAGTAAGCATACCTTATCTTAGGCTGATCTTCAGGGTTGTAGTTGCAAGGATCGAAATAGTTCCTGAGCTTCCACGTCCAAGGTCCTTGAGCTTTGATATGACATGAGAGGAAGTTCTCGTGAGGAGCAGACGTCAGAGTAAACGAGTGGAACTCTTCTTTCTTGAATGCAGTACATGCTAAACGTACCCATTGACCTGACAATTGGAAAATGATAGATTAGGAATTTAGTGCGTGTTGAAAAGATTTATTTACATTTTTCCTTTATTTTTATTGCCTTACCGGACAAGTATTTGAGGTTAGGTGGCCTGTAAAACTTTATCTTTATTACGTCTGATGGCAGCATTTCAGTCTCAAGCACATCTAGAGCTAAGTATTTTGTACGAAGAGATACGACCTGAAAGAAAAGTGTGTAATTATTTTATATTCTCATTTTAACAATTGATCATCCACTCTGGATGGATTCATTATGCTCTTTATTAATTAATGCATGCATTTGCATTAATTATAAAAAAAATGTAAGTTTAAAAAGTGTTCTCAACCGGTAACTTTAAAACTAGTAACAAGGTCTGATCAAGATACAGTGCTAGAAGTCAAGGTTTGTCAAATTGTTATAATGCATAGAGCCACTATGTCAGCAAGAGTCATCCTATTTTCATGTACTCGCATATTTTATTAGTGGAAATCCTTGGGGAGGCCGTTGTCAAGCAACGACGTGATTTGTATGAAAATATGATTTCTTCACAAACCTTATCTAATGTATAAATGATGGCCGGTCCCAAGAAGAAGATCCAGAATCGTGGTGCGCCAGTAAGTCTAGCTAAACCATGTACAAGACATAGCGCGTACAGCGCTACGTGTAGCGAATGCGCGCGCCAAAACCAGGAGTATGCGCGTTTGCGGATAGTCGGATGTGCGAACACGAAGATTATGCACATTATTATGAACAGCAGTACTCCACTTACACCTGCAATTGTAACTCAGTATAAAAATTGTTAGTTTCATGCCAAAAATGGGACATTTGGTGGAAGCTGTGAGAATAGAGTCATGTCAGACACTATGGCGACTCATGAAGTCTGTCTTCAGGTGATTCCTAGTTGTTACAAAGCACATAAATTGTTATTTTATTTGTTGATATTAAATAAATCGTACCTGTAACTGTCTGGAACACCCAATATGTGATACCAGGCCTGAAATCTGACGTGAAGTGAACTTCTTTTGTGAGACAGCGTAGGTTTTCAACTGGCTGAGTGGATACGTGGTAGAAGTTGACCATGTGGCCCGCTGTATGGAGCAGTGAGAAGAATAGAGCTGTGCACGCGACTATCTTGTGGAATTGGATGCTGGAGTCTAGGGGGATGTACTGCTGGATGCTGAATTCCTGTGAAAATACCTTCGTTCTTTAACAAGTCATTTAATATCCACTGCAGGAGGATGGCCCTTCCTAATTTACCAGAGACAAAAGAGACGATTTGGCCTACTCTCCTCATTGGCAGACGGGTTGGGGAGGCTCAGGTTGTGAGAAATTCTCTGTCAGCAACAAAAAAGTAATTTGCATTTGATAAATATCTTTAAAGGTACAGTTAGGTGCTCATGTCGACCATCACGTTACACGAGAGATAGCGTCTCACGATGGCGAGATAATGCGGCCGTGTCAGGTGAAAAGTTCAACTCCGTGGACGTTTTTTGCGAACACGCATGTTTGATGACATGACATTTGTTGTGTTAAAAGCAGACACGGAATTCCCCCGTTTTGGATTTTCCTCGTAGGTTTTTTTTTGGTTTTCAATTGAAGTATTTTAGATTAGGGGAAGTCAGAGAGATAGATTTTCCTTAAAGCGATGCTATTTTCCTTATAACATATTTTTATCTATTTTCTTTCTTGCTTAATTATTTTAAAATGACGAAAAGCAGTCGGCGTTTCTAAAATAGTCTGTACACAGTACTATGCGATTTGAGAAATTTTTGAATGGAGTGTTCCTATAGGCACCGCAGTTCGTAATAAGATATTTTGCCTATACATAGATAGATAGTATCAAAGGTACCTATTTTGAATTTACAATACAAAACTATCTACCGATATTGATACTCGATGTTTTTAAAGCAATCTCACTCACCTTTAGCTTCGTCAACAGATTCCTTGACATGGTCAACAACAGCAAACTGTAGCAGAAGGACAAGGAAGCTGCAGATCCTCTCGTGATGGCTATTCCTACTCCCATAATGTGTCGCAAGTCCAAATGTTCTGACATGAATGAGTAATGGGCGAAGCGTTCCACGAACAAGCCGATGGTGACCACGTAGAAGACGAACAGGTAGAAAATGTTCTGTCTGTTCTCTTCAAGGAAGGTGGTTAGGTAGTCCCATTTGAGGAGGAGCCAGTGTCTGAAAGAAAGAAAATTGTATAAATTATGTGTACAGTATAGGGGGTGAACCTCTGTACTGACATCGATCTTCCCACACTCTTCCTCCTATTCTTATGTAAGATATATGTTTTTGAAATACGAATACCTAGTTTCAAATACAATATGAGTGAGTGTTTATATTTTGCGTAGGTACCACGTTTGAGTTCATAACATGGTAGGTGATATCAAAAATATCTTAAAAAATCTCAAAACAAAAACATAAAGCATGGTTTTTAAAATTGTGCTATATGAAAATCTGAAGTATTTTTTTTGGAATAAATAGGTATTTCAACCATAAGGTGTTGATAATTTTACCTTGACGAGTCCATTGAGGGCTCAATGTGGAAGCTGGTCATCCTGGCTACATTAGTGGAGGTGTCCAGGAAGTTTTGCTTGGCTCCCTTGCAGTCCAAGCCGATGGCCACGAACTCTCCTTTGTACTCCTTCATCATCACTTTGAAGTCTGAATAGGTCAGATGGTCTTTGTGTTGTAGGCCAGCGTCCTGATAAAATATTTATTATTGAGTAAATGATGTTTGAATTGCAATTATCTTAAAATATAGAGATAGATAGCTTCACTTGTGATTATGGACATACCTAGTTTTTGAAGGAAAGAAAGATACATTTTGGGCCAGGAGATGAAGATTAAGATGACCCAGGCAGGAGGAAAAGGTGACCCAAGAGGGATATGTTTTTATTTTGGTTGGGTCTCTTGTTATTTAGACACATAACGGAGTAATGCTCCGGTAGGTTAGTATGTAGAGGCTTTCATTTTCCAAAAGGTAGCTGCTCTCTCCTGTCCCCTCTCGGTACGTCCCATGCTTGTTATATGTATGTGCTTCACTAAAATAACCTTCATGATGTCTCTTTAAGATCATTTCTTATATGAATAAAACTAAGGTGTGCCCCTATTATTTAGAGATTACTTACTGAGAACATGCCGTCAATCAGCTCGGTGACATGCTCGTCCCTTAGAGATGTGGTCCTGGCAATCTCCACTAGCGACCGCAGCATCTCACTGAGCTCGCCCTTGTCTATGACCCCGTTGCGATCGTTGTCACACATGTCGAAGATGATGCGTAGCTTTTCTTCGGTTGCGCCGCGGGAGAATAGGACTACGGTGTCAAGGAATTCCTACGGAGTGTAATCGTGGTTATAAACAATACCTTTCTCATACAACTGAGTAAGGCTGAGTTGCACCACCTAACTTTGACTGTGATTTTGACGATAACTGGTGATTTTTGTATGAAGTTTGACAGATTTTTGACGTTTGTTATAGTTAAAGTAAGATGGTGCAACTCAGCCTTAGTCACAAATATTTTTACAGTATTTGTAAAAAGTTCAAATTCAATTGAAGTTCTTCCCGGTAAGGTCTTTCTTCAATATTTTCTTTTTCATTATTCATTTAAAAAAATATATTACCTGGAATGATATCCTTCCATCACCATCCTTGTCGACAATGTTGAACATTTTTTTCACAAATACTGCGTCTGCTTTCATGCCAAGTGCGCTTGCGAACTCATTCTTTGACAGCGATGTTCTCATTACTATTGACTGCGAAAAAACAATTGTATTAATAACGTATTAATCTTAACGTATTAATTACTTATCTTGACTCTCACTGTACTTACTTCTGGATCAGTATCTTCATTCCTTCTTCGCTTTTCTCCCGGAGCCAGCCCAAATGTGATGGCGTAAGCTTCTCTAAAGAAGTGTTCTAGTCTTCTTTGCCTTCGTTCCCTTGTTTCTGCTGTAGCCAAGATTTGCTCTCTGTGACCCTGGAAAAGATAACATAATTTTCACGCAAACGGATTGTGATAAGTTAACACTTCTTCTCTATTTGCATGGAAACAGAGAAAAAGTCAATACAAAGAATCTCCTTAGATTATTTTTATTGAAATTAATTTATCTTCGTACTGCTAATCTTTGTAAGTGTCATCATGAACAGCTTAATGCCCGTCTACCGAAGACATCAGTGTATTCATCAGATAAAATAGTAGAAATACCTCAATATATCACAGTAGCAGTATGGCAAAGAGCTTCTCAAAATTGTTACCTGGGTAAGATTGAGCCCCTTTTTGTGTTGAGCGAGGAAGGTATCCAGCTTGACGAGGAACTTGCGGCGTGAAGCAACCGAGTCCATCTCCAGGACTAGATCATGTTCTCGTGGGGCGCGGATCAGGACTAAAGGCCGCTTGTTGTTTCGGCTTTCCTGTAATACAAAAAATAAAACGTACTTACATTACATACCTGCTTCGACTAATGGTATAAATGCCAGATTTTCTGTGTAACCACTTAACGTTCGTTTTAGATTCCATCTAAAAATATAACTATTAGAGCTTCTTATATAGATCGTAATGTGACTTTACCTGACTCTCAAGAACAGTGAGCTGTTCAGTGTGATCCAGAGGCAGGGTCCTCAATTTGTCTCCCTTCCGATCGGTGACATGAAGAGCTGGTTCAGGACCTAGTCGCAGCTTCACTAGTCTTTTCAGTGAAGCATGCACCCATTCACGACATACCATTTTGTCTACTGAACCTAGAAAATATAGAAATAGAAGTTGTAAACTAATGACACTTGAAAGCAAAGTAAAGAATAGGGTCAAATAAAAAATTTATAAGAGAGTTTGGCCAATTAGCTACGATAAGGGCATTTTGGGGCACTTGAGAACTGACGTAACAAATGGAGCGAGGAGTGAGTTCAGACCGTATTTAGATATTAAAAGTGAGTAGGTATACAAATCTAAATATTTTGTTAAATTATCCTGCTTTCGCCTCCGAGATTNTGGTGTAGGTATGGGAGGGTACCTAAAACAGAATGAGAGGTTCAAAAAACTATTACCTTTATACTGTGCATTCTTGAGGTGCTCCTGTTGTATCTTGAGCTTGCGCCGGCGACTGTTCTGCAGCTTCACTACGCCGTAGCCTGCGCCCGCGCACAGAATCGGCACGAACGCGAGCGCCAAACACGTGTAGATGTAAGCAAATTCATTGCCCTGCGAATGTTACAGATATTCATTTAGTCCCTACTACAGGAGCAATTATTTTTATTTTTTTGGAGATAAATGGAGGATTTCGTTTAATCTCCCCACACTGGACACAGAAATTTCTTATCACAGTACAAACTGGGAGTTCAGAAAACGAGCATTTGAAAAGATGACGGCACATCAAACTAAATGCACCCTTCCATAGGTCTAAAAGTGCTATTTGGGAACAAAGAGTAGTCTGATGTGTTGTAGAATCTAGGTATAATTCTGCTACAAACAAAGGTCAATTCAACTTTATTCTGTTACCTAATAGAATAGCGTGTATTAGTAAAAATCTCACCTCAAAGTAATCATATCCCCTCAAATATTTGCAGGGTGGCAGTTTTGACGCATTCAACTGGTACGGCTGCGGACAAATATCCCCCGAGCTCCAGTGGAAGACGTCCCTTTGGATGTCATTTGGGCCTACCGCCGTACTGTTCACTATGATATCCCAGAGAGAAATTCGCCGAAGTTCTTCAATTTCATCGGGTGTGAAAATCCTGGAAATAAGCTTCGTGAAATTGCCTTCCTATCTTTACCAATTTAGTGTATGGATTAATGAGATCTTACCCATTCTTGTCGTTCTCAAACCAAAATCTATCAGCATCTCGTATTCTTGTGAACTGGTCTAATATGATAGCTCTGAACAGTTCTCCAGGGTGGCCAGTGGATTCAAGCATGCCACCTAAAAAAATACATCATGTAGTTAATTAACTACGAAAAGTTGATATTGGCCTTTGTAATCTATTCAGAAATAAACGTTTGCTTACCAATATAGACGTCTATGTTGTCCAACCTTCCTTCGTAAACTTGAATGAGCTTTTGCAAAAGATCAGGATTGTTCTCAAATAATTGTGGATTTATTTCATTGAAAGTTTTTATTTTTGGCAGACCGAAATATTCCCTGAAATTAACACCATTGTTAAATTATAAGGCTTTAATATTTAGGATAGAGTTGGCTGTGTATTTTCATAGATAAATACCTGGCTGTGTTATAATCAGGCAAGCCATTATCTCGGCCTCTCATAATATTGAGAGCTCCCAGATCTCTCCGTGAAAACTCCATAGGTCCAAAGAGATTGTCCCGTACATCGGAACATAGTAGGGCATCTTCTCTTTCTGATAATTGAGATGCCATCCCCATCAATATTTCTTCTATTGGCACTTGGGACACTACATCCTATAAAATACGATAGTCATATAAAATGGAAACAATACTCACATAAATACGATGGCTTTATTAGAAAGGAGACGTTTTTAGTATCATGCATTCATTACGACTCATAACTCAGTCGTTAGCCAAATAATTATTTTATTAAACGACCAATAACTTATATCAATTTATTAGATGCACAAGACAATTAACTAAGTTGACAAAATCATTGACTTATACATACATAGGTATTTATTTATGCATGGATCAATATTATGATCCGCCCACGACAGTTACCTACACGCTAAATATTGAATCGTACCGACTGATTTTTTGCTCTAGGACTAGGACTTATCTAGTCATCTACCACACAGAAGGATCTTAATTGATGGAGAGGGCTTCTTTAGGCATGTTGTAAAAGTATCTTTTTAATATATTCGTCTTCATTAAGTGATAGCCTCATAGGCAGGTTTTGTTTGCCAGTCGATGAAGCACATGATGTCGTGTCCTGCGTGCCCGAACAACTGCGTGCAGGAAGATTTAATGAACGCTATTGATAACGTCACTCTTGTAGTGGAGATTTTGTCTGACATTGTATAGGTTTGTTGTTGACACGACAAGAAGAAGAAGAATAGGCAGGTACTTACATTTCCATCCCACCATGTCTGACACAGCCTGATGGCGTCATGCCCTCCAGGGGCGCGGCCGTATCTGCAGTTCCTGTCTCTGAGCAGAATAGCTGGAGGAACGAGGGTGTGGCCAAATCTGAACGCGGCGACTGCAAACTCGTGCGTCACTCCCGGCGCTACCTCCGCCTTGTAGCCTTCGTATGGCGGGATTGGTACGCCGAGGAATGAAGGCACGTAGTGGTATAGGATGATGTTCTGGAAAAAAGAATACCAACAGTGTAGTGTAGTTCACCATACTAAGGGCTCGTAACTTATTTCACCTAAGAATCAAAACATTTTGATGTTGCTATTTTAATAGGCACTCCTGAAATGTCAGAATCACATGGCAGACCTACACAGCTGCCAAAGACCGTTTAAAGCAAATCTGCAAGTTAGCAGCTGGTCTGGTTACTGGTGCAATCAGTTACACAATGATTCACATTAACTGTTAGGAACCATTTGGAACAGCTGTTTGTTGCTTCTATCTGGGTACTGGCAGTGCGCTCTCTAGGAACACAACGGTTTCTTTGCACCTTAGTCAGTCTTCTAACAATACAACTTCTGCTTAATGGCAATGCCAGATTTTGTATGGAAGGTGGCGTCTTTTTTTTTTCGCGCGGCCATCGAGCAAATTTTGTTTTTTGATTACAAAATAGTGTAATAAACCAAACTTACTATGGCATGTATACCTCTAAACTCAGTCTGAACTGAGTTACGAGCATTAGAAGTTTGATGATTTTCATACTAGATTTGCTTTTTGCGCGCAAGTTTTGTAAGAAATTGAAATTGAATTGAAATATTTTGTTGCGGCCGCGCGAAAAAAAAAAAGACGCCAATTTCCGGCATTGTCTTTTGGTAGGTACCTGTAGACTAGCGATGACAATTCTCCTGGCCCTCTGGAAGACCTGCTCGTCGCTCCAGTCTGGATGCTGGCGGTGTACCCTGCCTGCCACCACGTTGTGCCACCTCAGGAGTAGCACGCCGAAGGTTACCATCGCGGGGTTCTGGTTTGTCCGGGGGTCACCCAGCACTAAATCAGAATATAACATGATTATTAAACTGGGAAAGTTTTAAAAGCCCAATGAACTTGATTCCGTCTTTACTATTTGTAACTATTAGCCCCCGTAATAGAAACTGGCATTTATTCTAAGAACTACTTCCTAAGTCTGATAACATTGACGGTGACTTTTTACCCACAACAGAGAAACCTAATGGAAAGTGATGATCAGGCTTGCGCAATTAAATCTAGTGATGATGACTTAAGTAAATCTATTTTTAATTGTACCTACAGTCACAACTAAAATGAAAAATACTGAGAATACTAATGGTAATAAAATTGCTAGTTTCTATTTGCGCAGACTTCACAGAGCCTACCTAAGTAGTTTCTAATTTGTATACTCGTATTTTATCATGGATCTCTTACTAATAACATAATGAATATTCAAAAAAGATATTTGATTATCTATTAAGTTAAAATGAAAATGTAAAACAAAACAGTGAAGATATTGTTTATGTCTTTATTTATATTCACAGTTTTATGGCTGTCTAGAGTCATAAAAGCTAGCCCTTTGAGATGTTTTCTTTTCGCAGCATAATTATGACATTGCGTGAATAATTTTGTTAGACATATTCCTAAGAGAAATCGATAAAGAGAAAAGATACCGCACGTGAAGGGAGAAAGTGTATTTTTATGTGTGCAACTATCATTTGTCTCATAGCGTGTAATTATAGTGTCCCATTCAACCTTGTAATTAGATTTGACTGATGTAAAGGTCATTTCGAATGAGTACCTAAGTAACTTATCGAATATACGAATGTAGCTAATGTAGAGGTAGGAAGTGGCCACATATTCAGTAACACTTCCTAAGTATTGAAATTAATGATCCGATTACCATTTATTTGTCATTCATTATTCAATTGTTATTTTTAGGAACAGATTAAATGTCATTGAAAAACATATTCAATTCAGTTCAATATAAAAACAAAAAATATAAAATCAAAATTGTTTTATTCAGAACAACACTTAATTCCAGAAATGGCATTATCGGTTGATTCAGTTGAGAGCTACTATGGTACCTACATGCTACAGATATCAATCCTATAATTTATATGTACACAAAAACACTCAAAAAGTTAAGAACTATCAAATGACTTACAAAAGAGCCTCTCTGGGCTGAGCATCCGCATGTAGTGCGGAACCGGGTTATTGAATAGAGGCACTCGCTTTGTATTCTTCAGAGGCATGCCGCCCTCGCTCGCTAGGCTGCCATTCTGTAACGACAGATTAAGATTTAAACAACGTTTGAAGCTAATTATCACGCGTGGACGACTCCAGCGGTTACTGGAGCGTGTCACAACGTTGCGGCTTTCAATTATATGTCAGATTAGGAATTCAAGCGACAGTAATTTTGGTGGACATGTGGTGATGATGCTAAATAGCTTGTAAGGTGAATGAAATTAATTTTAAATACATGCAAGGTCAGAGCAAGTGTATTGCTCAAAAATCGATCGAAGATAGGTATTTGTTAATGAATAGGTACATAGTATATCTTCGATCGATTGTCAAAAAGAGATTCTGAATTATACTTTTTGAATTATTTGAATTATACTAGCCTGAAATAAAGATTGATATGATAGTTATTTCAGCTGAAGTTAGAGAGTAAAAGATAGGGCAAGGTGATAATGTTAAGATATTCGTATAGAAATGTACATAAAGATGCAGGCGTGGCTGCTGGGTGGCACCTGAAATGACCTCATTGCATTCACCCAAGCCTCGCTTGTGCTGTAAACGAAGCTTCCGTCGATCCATGACGTCATTTGGTTTATCTGAAACAAAAGAAGTTCAGTGTAGGTTTGGGAATACTATCGTAAAACAAGATAGATTCTGCTCTGTAGAAATATTATGACGATATTAAACTCGTTTTATTTTGCGATCTGTTTTTGTTTATAATATTATGCAGTTATTATTTATTTATTATACAGTTTCCCCTATTATGTGATTTATAAATATACGTAATTATACAGCACACGCATATTAAAGCGTTGATTTCTAATTTACCAACCTAGAAGTTGTTCATGATACCAATATTTAGTACTCATTATGTCTATTTATACCTTAAATTATTCATGGCTCAAAGTATGTTTATAGCGTCAATTATTTTTAAATCAACTAAAATTAGTATCTAATTACTATGTGTAATGTCAACAAGCGTGTTTTCAATCAAACATACTTTATAGCACATCATTAAGCTTTATGTGCAGTTTACGAATTAATAGAGGTATTTAGCGATACATAGCGTTCTTAAGGGTCCTACGTTTCTTCGGTCTCGGGCAGTAGAGGATGAATATCCGTCAGCCTTTTTTCTCATAAACAATGTATGAATTTTATTAAACTAAATATTTTTATCACACCAATCACAAACAGACATGTTATCGAGACTAGATATTAAATTAATTGAATATCCTACATGATTATGAACTTCCTGAAATATGTATTATAAGTTTTTAATTAGTGCACGTAATTTCAAGAAATTACTTTTATTTAAATTGGATGTTCTAGTTATAGGCCAGTAGAATTAAACACAAAAATGAATTAAATCGGAAATAATTCCTACTAAAGATTTAGTGCTTTAATGGCTTCATTAGTTGCCCATAAAGACTCTCCTAGGTTTTCGACTTCGACGGAGTTGTGCTTAAGTGGTGGGGGCCCCCGAACGGGGCGCTTTTTGGTTTTCCGGTTATACCGCGTAAAGGACTTACCCTATCGAAAAGTGGTCTTCGTGACGGTTGAAGGGCATTTAATCCTGCATTAAATAAGACCAAATTCATATGTTTTGAACAAACCGTTCTCGTGCAAATGTTCGGCAAAGTAGAAAATATGTGTATAATTAATTACCCTCTCCACGTCCAATGGCTCGTTACCCACAGGCTTCCAAGTCTTGAAAAGGAGCGCCTTAACCAGTGTAACCCTATCAAGGCTTACGAGCTGGATGCGCCTATCCTTGTTCGTCCCAGCCGTTCCTTAACTGCGGTTGCTGCACCTCTTCCTGGCACTCACCTGAACGACTCTGTGTTACCTACTGTGGCTGCTCCTCTTCCTTGTATCTTCCTGCACGACTACGTTGCCTAGCCGTATGCCTGGTCTAAGGTTCGACGCCAAAAATCAACAACAACAAGTTCATATTAAAACGCTGAAGAGTTTTTTGTTTGTTTGTTTGAACGCGCTAATATCAAGAATTACTAGTTTGATTGAAATAATTATTTTTGTGTTGAATAGCTCATAAATTGAAGAAGGCTATAGGATATATACAATCACTCTACGACTAATAGAGGCGAAGTAGTAAAGAAAAATGTTGCAAGCACGGAAAATAGTATTTAAACTATTTTCACGCGTACGAAGTTGATTTTGTGGCGTCGAACCTTGGACCAAGCATATGGCTAAGCAATGCAATCGTACAGGAGGGTACAAAAAAGAGGGGCAGCCACAGTAGGTAACACAGAGTCGTTCAGGAGAGTGCCAGGAAGAGGTGCAGCAGCCGCAGTTAAGGAACGGCTGGAACGAACAAGGATAAGCGAATCCAACTCGTGAGCCTAGACAGGGATACGCTGGTTAAGGCGACCCTTTACAAGGCTTGGGAGCCTACGGGTGACGAGCTATTGGACGTGGAGAGGGTCATTAATTATACACATATTTTCTACTTTGCCGAACATTTGCACGAGAACGGTTTGTTCAAAACATATGAATTTGGTCTTATTTAATGCAGGATTAAATGCCCTTCAACCGTCACGAAGACCACTTTTCGATAGGGTAAGTCCTTTACGCGGTATAACCGGAAAACCAAAAAGCGCCCCGTTCGGGGGCCCCCACCACTTAAGCACAACTCCGTCGAAGTCGAAAACCTAGGAGAGTCTTAATGGGCAACTAATGAAGCCATTAAAGCAATAAAATCTTTTGTAGGAATTATTTCCGATTTAAAAGCTAATTCTACTGGACTATTAATACCTATTTGAGGATATAGGAAGTATGTTGAGTGTGTCATAATAAGCGATGATATAAAATATGGGATGCATTGATGAACCAACCTTTCAGTTTCTGTTTTGTAGCCGTAAATGAAATGCATTTTATAATCAAAGCGTAAATAAGTTTTGTGAACTTTATCCATTAAGCATACGTAGGACTATTAAATTAAATTAAGGTATTGAGTGCAGCGGCGATGTGGCGACGTACATATCTATAAGTCGTCGGGTTTTTCGAGATGTGTGGAACTGGGTTAGGTATCGCCATAACGTTTTATTACTCGCATTCCAGCCTTCGGTCGCACAAATAAGTATGCCTGCTTTAAAATTAGTCACTTATGATTTAGTTTAATCATTTAAATGTTGTGAAAATTGACAATATTTATTTATTCATTTAATTTAGCTACGCAAACGGATAACGGTCGATTTGGTGACTTTAATATAAAGTAAAATTAATTATTACCTACAAATGGATTTAACTAGTCGGTAATCTATCTAGCTATTCTAACTAGTTATTCTACACTAGGTACCTATTTTCAAAGAAACATTTTAAATATAATACAATTAAATAGTTACCGATTAATGAAAGTGTAATAGCATAAAAAGTAATTAAATTAATCAAATGCTATTTATTTTATGTGAATATTATGTGTATACTGAATATTTATGTTTAAACAA
Organism: Ostrinia furnacalis; assembly: GCF_004193835.3. NCBI lineage: Eukaryota > Metazoa > Arthropoda > Insecta > Lepidoptera > Crambidae > Ostrinia > Ostrinia furnacalis. The sequence goes on from NW_021137691.1 coordinate 23,609, forward strand.
TTTGTCAAAGCAAACTTAGGCCGATACAAAAAATAACATTGTATTGAACCATTATGCTAAATGCATGAAGTCAGTCAGTTTGGTGCAAAAACACTAATGAATCCGAGTGCAGGATGCAGCCAAGGTTTCTTTTATGTCCCGAGCCGCAAGAACTAAATGTGAATGCATTTTTAAAAGGATGTGCATTTCTGTCCGTCACGTCTTAATTTGGAACAGCGAGAAGTACTAATGGCAAGATAAGATAAAGATTTACAATGTCGTGAACATGATAGTACTTAATCTCCAAGGTTTAAGTAAAGTACCGTTATAATTTAAGCTTGTGCTGACATAATCTCTTGTTTTTATTGCATAAGTAATGACATATTATTTAATAGTGCCTAGGTATTTGCCACATCCTAATCTGTATCCTTCTAAAATCAATTACTTGGCATTAGTTGTGTGCTAATGGCGAGAGGAATGCTCTTAATAGCATACTTTATTACAGCATCATCTGTAATGCAAGGACGGTTTAACTAATAGTTATTCTCGTCTGTGGGTTACTAACGTCTTTGAAGTATTTCAAAGTAGGCATAGGAATTATTTTTCAGTCTAACTTTGACAGTTGACGATTGAATGTACCTTTGTCTGCTAAGTTTTTGACTAAATTAGTTTTTTTTTTACAATTTTCAGCTGAAATAATAACCCAAACGTAAACAAGCCTTTATAGTAATAATTAGCATAGTGCAATGTAAATACTGCATTTAATTAATTGTAAGAAATTGATTGCTTTGCAGACAAATAAATAGATGCCTTCGATCGTTTCATGCGATCTGGCGTGACTGAGATCATGATTTCAGAGTGCCTTGTAGTTAATTGCTAACATATTTAGAATATTTTCTTAATAGATATATTAAAAGAGCGATACTATAATCATCGAGTAAGCTAGAACTCCATAAGTAGGATTTAATAAGTTCTAAGTAAATAAAATAGTATTTTTACTGGACAGGTCATTAGATCATCGTACTTGATATTAAGAGCGGTTGACAGCACTTCAAACTATACATTTTAGTTGGAAAATCGCATTTATTACAATTACATAGCACTCTTTATGTGCCGTCATCTGTCTAAATATTCTTTAGTCAGCGCCAATATCAACTTTACTGGAGATTATATACCACGACTCGCCTCCAGGAGGTCGTGTTCTTGCAGGGGAGACTAAGGCTGAGTTTTGTATGGAATTTGAGAGATTATTTGTGATCTAATAAACTATTATTGACGACGATGATAAATACCTATGACTTTTAAATACTTACTTGCTCTCTAGGGCTATTAGGGCTCTGTCCCGTGCTTCTATCGTAGGCGGCCCTCAGGAAGGGCATGTACTTGGCTCCATTGCACTCCGGATCGTACATGTGGTCGCACTTGTCCACCGGGATGCGATGGTGCTCGATGGGGCAGCCCGATTCTGAGGCCATCACGATTTCGCCGGTTACCACTTGACCTGTGGGAAAAATAGCTTCAGATGAGGACTTTGTATTGATGTGGGGTAACAATAGCTTAATGATTTAAGTAGTGGTAGTTAGCCCTCGTCGCCCACTGGACTATTGTGGTGAACCTACACACACAAGTAGGTATGTGTTTAGTTTTACTAGTAAAGTAATGTAGGTAGTTTTTGTTGAATAATCTGATAGTAAGCAACTAGATGTCAATAGACATCTGCAACAGCTTGCCCTGATTTTAAAATCGTCATAGTCTTTTTATAAAGACGATCACCATAACCATGAGCCCAAAAGATGAAATCGAGATGACCTGACATCAGAAAGATCTGCTATAAATTTTGATGATTAGGTGATTTTTTGATTACGTCAATACTTTACATAATACATATAATTATGGAATGATCCTGCCCTTTGTGTACTTGATATCAATACCCTAAATCGTTCAAATATAACGAGCACACGCAAGATTTGTTCTCCCAAACGATTGCGTCACGGTCAATAATATCGTATTATGCTCGTGTCTACACGGAATTGTAAACTTACTCTCGAGATTTCCGCATGTAGATCTAAGGTCCACTAGCACATGTTAATGTAAGTATATCAGTGTGGAATTGTATTGTACTTCCTAGGTGGGACATACCTACTTAAGTACAAATTTTAATCAAGATTTACATAAAAAGTACCGTTAGACAAGTGGGCATATATCTCAATAAATAATAAAATATGTATTGGTTTGTACACAGTCTCTTTGTTAAAAGCCAGTCTATAAGTTTTTTCGCTCTATATGAACAAAAAGGTGCTAAAGCCCACACAGATCATGTTCCGACCTACTTTTCCATGCAGGAGTTTAGTTAAGTCAATACCTGCGCTATAGCATCATCACTTACATAGGCAATACAATATTTTCAAATTAGGTAAACTTACCAAAAAATGCAAGTAGAGCCGTTCTATTCGCCAACGAGGGTAGTCCATCTTGCCCCCTCATGAAGAGTTTGGAGAGCGATCTGGCACCTGGCCGATCTGCGCCCGCCATCATGTAAACTCCATCCGCGTACGATGCTGGTGACTTGCGTGTGAGTCGACTACCTGTGAAGAAATAGTGTAGTTAGTGGTAAACAGCCTGTGTCCTTCTGCAAATCATTCACTAGGTTTATTCAACGTCATCTGCTACTTATGAGTATTTAATCAGAAACACACAAACGCTCTATAAAAGCTTATTATAATTTCTTATCAGTACAAAAGAATTTCATGACAGTCCTACACTGTAACCCAAAGTGTGGGTTATTACTATTAAAAGTATCTTTCGTTTAATTTCTAAAGCACAATAAGATAATAACAAAACAGCTTTATCATAAACATGAAAGTAATTAAGCCTAAAGGAAAGGCCCGCATGTGACACGGTGGAAAGTGTAACAGAAGTAGAGAGGCCAATCGATCACGGCGTACGCGCATCCTGACACACACCGCTCTAAAAATAAGCTTGTTTGACTGCTCGTTATCTGTCAAGTGCAACCAGTATTTAAAATGAAGTTTTTTTTTTCAAAAAACACTAAACTTGTTTTCTTAAAAATGCTTATAAAGTGCCAGTATTTAACTACTCTTTGATTTATGGCGAATTTTTGTGTAAAATAAGTAACTAATCATGTATAATTTTTAATTCATTTGATTTAATTATGACTCTTCTGTTTTATTGATATGGGTTTATGATTCGTCGATTTCAAGATAATTTTGAAGAGATTGTTGCTCTGTTACGCTTAATCAGTTGATGGAAAGTAAACAAGATGTTGTTTTATGGAAAATCAAGTAACCAAAGTCGAACGATTTCCATACGTGGACTCTCTGAAGGTGGCACAAATGTCGTTAAGATATCGAATCAGATTTGTAGAAAAAACTTGACTCTCAGTTGGGTTACCTTGTTTTATGTTTTCAGGTAGGTACCATTGCAACTTTCATAGTTCCTTACCAAAAAAGGAACAAAAGCACCGAAGTGACAAAAACTTAATTTAATTCAGAGTCGACATCCGAAAGGGCTACCGCCGACGTTTGTGATTGATTGATGAAGATATTATCTTGAATTTTCACCAATGTATGAACAAGTTAGTAATGTTATCGAATCCACGATCACAGATCGAGTTCGCTACTTATGTTTTTGATAACCTATTCTTTATTATCTGTACATTATAGTAATTTATTAAGATTACTATTCAATTGATGATGACTGTCAGTTTGCTAAAGAAAATTACGTGAAATCGGAGCAAATTACCCGATATCCGAAACGATAACATGTTCTATGTAGACCAATGTAGACCACTGAAAAGTGACGGGCGAATGGAACTCGCTTAAGCCGCTCAGCTTTATGCAACTGTCGAAGATAAAGCTTCTCATTCTAAAGTATGTTTCATATTTCAACTTATAGGCGCAAAAGTAAATAAATTAATACATAAATTATCTATATAAGCTAAGTGTTTAGCTTGAAATCGTCGTCTGTACATATGTTGAGAGCTTTTTAAAAGCTTTAATTTGAACTTTCAAGTGCCAACGTATGATATAGTTAGGTATAAAGTTTATAACATTACGTTATTATTGTAGTACGAACTGTGCGATGCTCCAGGCTGTATCATCACTTTCTCTCCGAGCAGAACATTATTATGTTACCACTTATCAAATCTGCATCAGAGTTAAATCGTGTAGTCGCAGCTTTATACAGTTTTTTTTTGTTCTCCAAAATAAGAGTAAACAATTCACATAAATAAGCTCGCACTAATTATAAAATTTTAAGTATACCGGAGATACGTGAAATGTTTTCGAGGAATAATCGTAAAACTTGGATGCCGCCGTAAATATTGTCATAATTTATTATAATACCTTCTGAGCAATTATTCTGTAGATCATTAAATCTTGGCTCTTATCTTTGGTCCAGTTTGAGACAACGGTCGCTTTGTCGGCTCCTGCACAGCGATTTATTAAATATGTAAAATTATAATTTATTTACATACTTATTTTGTTTGTTAAAAAATATTTAAGTTTATTAGTGGTGGCGAGACAAAACGAGTACTATGGAGTGGTCCATATACTTAATTATCAGAGTTTTAATAACAAGTAAAGTGTTGTACGACCCTTCACTGCTACGGTCCTCTCACTACCATTACCAGTTGGGGAACTGCTGTATAATCATGATAATGCACGTGTCATCTTAAAAGGCTTTAATTAGCACTTACACTGACTGCAGATACTTACTGGACAACTATTACTTTTGATAATTCTTCCCTTTCATTATGTAGGTAATACTTATTTGTAGGTACATTCATAATTGTTAAAGAGATCTTATATGTAATTTCATTTTTAGGTCTTGAGCTCTGTCGTTACTATATTGACATAATTTTTGTGTAAGTTTTTTAAAGCTTTCACCATTTACCTTTAAAATAGGCATATAAATTGCGAAACTGCTCGTAGTCTAGGTATTATTCTGATACTAGCGGCCGCCCGCGACTTCGTACGCATGAATTTCGTTTTATCCCCTTAGGGGTGGAGTTTCGTAAAATCCTTTCTTAGCGGATGCCTACGTCATAACATCTACCTGCATGTCATATTTCAGCCCGATACGTCCAGTGGTTTGGGCTGTAAGTTGATAGATCACTTTGTCATGTCAGTCAGCCAGTCAGTCACATTTGAGTTATATATACTTAGATAACACATCAAGACCATAATAAAGATACTGATATTATAAATGAACTGATGACATGTTTTTAACTAGTAGGAATGCAGCTAAACAATACAGGTGTATTTAGCGGCCCAACCTGAACTTGTTTTGGTAATTATTTTGACGGATACAAATCGGATGCATTGAATGTTACTCGGCACCTAATGTATGGCGGTGATTGGCTTTTCAACAATATGTTGGAGCATTTTTCATAATAAATCATGTTTAAAGTAGGTTACACAATAGCTTTAGGAAGTTTGAAAAGAATAATGGCAAGCTGTGGGAACATATAACAACTTAAACATTTATTTATATGTATTTATTACATAATTTAACCATAACATCTTTAATTTATTTAATCAAATCAATGTCTTAAGTCCTCTTGAGGTTTGTCCAGACACTACAGACACATTATAATGTTGTGTTTTTCATTCACATCAATTAAACCCGAAAAGGCATATTGTGTTTTTATTTTTAATCAACGTATAATTTTACGACGTTATCCAAAACCATAAAGCATGTTTACATAAATAAAAGTGTATAATTCTCAATCCATTAAATGTATATTTATGAGTCATAAAACACCCATTTCAGTATGTAAATCCATGTCATTGTTTGGTTAGTTTTTAAAGTTAAACTCTTTTATTAATAATTGTTGTAGACTATATTATTATTTATCTGTTTCAGGGTCTAAAGCATCATAGTTTACAACTTACTTGTTTGAAATTGTGCAATTAGAACTCTATGTCTAGAGCTTTTTCAACGAGTCCCTGAAAAATACCGTGCACTTGCATAGCGATTTTGCCATGATAATAGCTACCAATGTTGTTACAATGTTGTCTAGATAATCTTCTAGATTTGTGATTGATGGTTTGCACCGCGGAAATGGCCCGGCAAAGTACAGTCGCGGAATGAAAAGGTTCGTCACCTTAGTGTCGGTTTTCGCTTGCACTAGGTACTGTAAGAGTCAAACCTGCCAACATAACAGTGCAAGAAACAGTGCTGCTAACATTTAAAAATATGACGTTTGCTAACGAATAAGGTTTTGCTTGTTTATTTTTCTATCCCATCAGTGCAATGCAATGATGACATTGACCAATTGACAATAGTTTTTTTTTAATTTAATAGAAATAATAATGGCAGGTTGAACCAACAAGAAGGTTTTAGTTTATCAATCATAACAATCTTCTTGACAAGATAAATCGTCAAACAACTTTGATCTGAATAATTTTGAACTTTACTGACGAATAGTTAAAGATTACTTTCTCTAACTCGAGATTATTCTGTAACATAGTTTCAAAAGGTAATATGTGCTCGCGATTCGTTGAAGGAATCAATTTGAAAACTGACGAACCTTTTCATTCCGTGACTGTACCTACTACACAATCTTCAGTTTTACGAATTAGCACCAAAGAAACATGAAATTAAGGCGATTAGAGTCCTCAATCCGCGTCAAATGGGCATTTTGTAAAGCCTGCTCCTCATTTACTGCTGTACAGAATTAGTTGAAAAAAAATATGTTAAACAACACTTCAAGGACTACATTTGACACGTTTGAATTTTTCAATCATCAGCAACATTCTTTCAAGAAAGGCTTTCGTAGTAAAACATAAATTCGAATCTTTGACATGCCTGAAACCACAGCTCGCAAGTTAGGTAGGTATATGAAAGTTGTGTGCCTAAAAAGCACCAACGGTTTTACGCCTAGCCGCTGAAAAATACTAACTTGCATAGCGATTTACACTTCCATTAGTATGATAAATAGCTGCCAATAACAGTGTACAATGTTGCCTAGGTAATCTTTTCGATCCCACAGATGTTGGCGATTCGTGATTGATGGTTAGCACCGGAGATGGCCCGGCGAATAATTTAACGTGCGTCGTGACGCCGCGTGACGTGGCGCAATGCTCACTCGATATACTCCATGAATAACGAATTAGGAACAAGGAGATTTCGGCCCGGCTGGCACAAAATGTTTGTTATACAGGGTTACCAAACACATCTTGTTTTAGTGCAATATTTATCTGAAAACTGCGGACCAAAGAAACCATTTGTCGTAAAATTAGTAAATATTTAGTTAATACGAGTTGCGAGCGAGTTGCTTAGTAGTGATTATCCAATGATCTAAGTTTATGATTCGATTATTGGATAATCGAATCCTCAAACCGTTCCTGGCAACCCTACAATTTGTAGAGTTGTGTTCATAATTGTACGAGCGATTATCGATCCCCAATAATATAAATTACTCACGTTGCGCGCTCAGCGCCGATCAAGTAAGCCATTTTTCACGGCGCTATAAATCACTGGGCTATTATCTCAATACTGTTCAATGTTTGTCTAACTAATTTAATTTAACGTTGCTATAGATGATGCAATTCGTTGCGACATGCGCCCTTCGATACGAAATTTCTCGAATGTCTCACACGCATTTGGTGCTCTACTGTTTAATATTTTAGTTGTTTTATAAACGAAATATTGGCATTAGGTTTTTTGGATAAACAAGTGTGATAAACAAGTTATTTTAAAGTGTGGTTTGGCATCTGCTCCGTTTCAGTTTGGTGATCTGGTTTTTTAAACTATATTTCGAATAACAAAATTCCACACCAGGTAAATTGGCAAAAAAACAAAAACGACCCGAAGACTACGAATTTGTGAGGAAAAACGATTGTGAGAGTTGATTCTAACTAGAATCAGTAAAATGATCGCTGTAAAGATAATATCATTCAACAAAAAACATTCTGAAACACAGCGAAAGCTTCTGTAAAACTCAACTTAAAAACGAAAGTAATCATTTGATCGATATCAAGATGCAATGTTTGATGGTTGATAACCAGATTAAGACCGATGCAATTGCGAAACGACAACAGATTAATAAGACTATCTATATCTTGGCTTGTGATCTCTGCAGGTCAAACACGACTTAACCGCTTGACGCAGGGTTCAGTGTAACTGTAACTGATACAGCCAACTGAATTAGATGACCCGAAAATGTTTGACATCAGATTTGATATTGACAACGATAGATTACAAGTTACAGACTGATTTATAAATAAAGGCTACTAAAATAAATACGTAGGGTAACTAAGGTCAAGTGCTTGATACAATCAATAAATACATTTAATTATAGCATATAACTACAGGTTATTAGTCATATTAATCAGGTCAGTAAACTGACTGGATAATGAATACTTATTTTTATTGAACCTTGATCTTGCTCCAGCACTTAAGAGTATCTTAAATCTGGAAAAAAGCACCAGGCTATTTAGGGCAGATAGAAGATTCTATGGAGCGATAAAGTTTGACTTATGTAAAGATAGACATAAATATTACAATAATATTATTACATAGGTATTAATTTGCGCGTTGAAGTCTTTTCCTTGAGAGCTTTTTTGTTAGTCGTAAATTCGTTTTATTTCTATTTCGTCGATACCAGAACGCGTTAAAATAGTGTATTCACAAAATATTCGACACAAAAGTGTAAATAAAACAATATTTATTTATCACTGGCCTTGTGGTCATTTAACGGCGACACTTTCGCAATCAGTAAGGCATCTTTGCTCAATTACACGTATATCTTCAACCAGGTGGGTCAAGAATGCTTAGTATTACTAGCTCATTATAATTACGCAGTGATACCTGTGATTTACATACTTATCATAACGAGAAGTTCTGTAAATAAGTAATGTGTTAGAAGATATTTTATGAGTTTCTTTACAAGCATTAAGGCTTTCATACTGCGTATACTTATTTGATAAAATGTCTTATAAGTTAACAAATTAAACATTTTGTTTGTTAACAAAAAGTGAGAAAATTGTAAATAAAAACCTAAATAAACGATGTTATCTAAAAATTATATCCATGGTAAATTGTACAGGTGTTAATAAAAGTAGATACTTAAAGATAATAAATTCCTTTAATTAAGTGACGTGTAAGTTAATTTTGTGAAATTGTGGACTTAATTAACACGAAATTGTGGTGTTCAGATTTTATCTTTCATCTGGTTAACAACTTTATGGCGTGTGTGGTCAACTAATGTGTTAAGAAGTCGCTATAAAGGCTTTTAGAACGTGTTTTTGGAATACAGATAAGTTATTGGATGCATCTGTATACTTTATTCTCACTGATATAGTTATAATTATCAGTCGACTGAAAAAGTTATAACATGAAAGGCTGTGATAAGTATCACTAGTAATTATAGCTATAGATTTCTATTGAAGACCATTTATAGGATTTATATAACCTTTGAATTGAATTGGTCTGTAGACATAACTTAGTCACTATCAAATCGACTTACAGATCAATAAGATTCGAGTCGATTGCTGCAACTATATCAGGCTATTGCCTTTTAAGTATTATTTGATCCAGATAAGTTATTGACACAAAATCGCGCAAAGCTATTTTTTCTGTAGAATTGCAGCAATCAAGTTACCATATTTTATCGTATAGTTACGTGAGGTTTTATAGACCACACATAATATGACTTAATTTGAAAACAAAACGTAATGGTCTCAAAATATTTTCGAGCAACTAAGAAAGAATGTAAAATTAGTGGTAGCACGTTTATTTAAAAAAAAAATTAACATTGTCCATAGATTGGGAATCCAGAATCATCGGGATTAATTGTTATCAAACAAACTGTTTTCGTTTATTAAAAACAAAACCCCATAATTTCAATAACCATTTACAGTTTTATAGCGTAAAGGGTACATTACGTTTTGTACATTTCGTTTTTTGAGTAACAATATGATTATACAGGGTGGAATTTTGTAATGCCGCCTGGAGGGAAAGCACTCTTAATATTGTAGATAGAATTTTTTTCTCAAAGAAAACATTCCTTAATTTTTGAAAAGAAATAGAACTGCATTCAAAGATTTTCAAAAATTTGCTTGCCACACCCGGGAATCGAACCAACCAAAACCTGTTAAAAATGACACCCTGTATTTTTATTAAATCGATCGTTAGGGTTAAGTATAAGGATGAAATCTCCCTAACAATCTTGATAAATCAAATGAAAGGAAAACCATGAAATCCTAAATTATTTTAATTATGTTACAGAAAATCGTATGGTATGGTAGTGAATTTTCGAAAAAATTTCGAAAATTTTTGAATGCAGTTCTCTTTCTTTTCAAAAATAAAGGAATGTTTTCTTTCAGTAAAATGTTCTATCTAAAGTATTAAGAGTACTTTCCCTTCAGGTGGCATTACAAAATTCCACCCTGTATAGTCTTTACAAATGACAAGTTGTTATTTTATATAATGGCATCATTGATAATAAGTAATTATTGGTTATATCCTGTAGAGATGCGTAAACGATCAATAAAATATTCCTTTTTAAATTGAAATTGATGGTTGGATTGTTTTAAATTAAAAAATGTTTGGAACTCTACTTTTAGTAATGAATTCGATAATCATGTTCTCGTGGATATATCGAAATTATTACTGTTAAGGATAGCGATTGATGTTATTTATAACAACAAATTTCTGAGCATCTATCTTACACTTCTTAGACATTAACGATTTTTCGATGCAACTAAAGCCAAATGTACTTGTACATTTCATGCAACATAACGTTATCTTTTTATGTTATTCTTGACATTGATAAACAACAGTTAAATCTCAAACAAGAAGAGAATTGTTAGTTAATACATTATAAATATTACGATCATTTGTTAAACGAATCGCATAAACATCAGTTATGATAGATACAACGGTGAAATCTACACTCGTTTGCAGTCGACGTACTGTCTGCTATAGATTTGCTGTAGAGCAAGGTTGTGTCAATAAATCAAACCGCTAAATCAAATTGGAGTTGATTAACGTCATTTCAAACAATGACAGCTGACAGGGAGGTTGGGCTGAGTAGCTCACTTGTTTTGATATGTCGCAAGAGTTTGTTGCGGTGGCTGAGCAGTAGGCAGACTTCCTTCAATTATGTAGTTAATAGACATTATTTTTGTTTCTCCATATAAATGATAGGGTATTCTGGTATCTATATGTATGATCGTCTGCCTACCTGATTATAGAGTAAAAATCAAAGAGTTTTACGCAAGAACATTTATCCAAAAGTCAAGAAAATACTTTGCGGTTATTTATGGAACTTAAAGTTCAGACGACAGCACATCGAAATGGACACAGATACATCGTATATAGTTGTAATAGGTGCTATATTGCAATAAAGATGTAGTTTGATATGCAGCTGACTGTACATGGATGTGGTCTTTAACTTCACAGAAGAGATTATCAGGACGTGTCATCGTGTCTGCGGTAGGCAGCCATGCAACATGGCGAATGGCGCTGGGATACACGAAACCAGTCACGATTTACTAGTATATTATTGTTTTGCCTATATGAAGAACAATATATCGAATAAGCGAGAGAGATGTAGTGATTACTAATGAAATTTTCAAAATTGAACGTGGTAAGTATTTTTTTTTCGGGAAAACTTCATGGATATTAAGTACTTATTTTAGTAATTCTGTGTGCTACTTACCAACTGATCCCCAGTCGGGGTATGCTCTGTTGTTGTACCAGCCATCGTAGCGCTGTTTCTCGTAGTATATTTCTGAAACAAGACAATTATTTATTCTATAATTTACATGTAAATTCATCAGAAGACAAAAATGTAAAATAAATCTGTTGAGAATAATCGATAAAGAACTTTAGATAGGTACCAAGTTTAATAAAAAAACAGATCTACGAATAAGTGGCCTGAAGAGATCATTTATTTCAATTTGCACCTATACAAAAATGCTGCAATTTACTTATAACACATAAAATGGATTCATTGCTTATTTGCGAGAAAATATCGTAACCGAGACAGCGTATAATTTTTAGACCTCTCATTTACTCATGATTCATAGTCGGCTCGTAACGATGGCTCATTACTGATGCAGCCTGGTCACTGAGCTACTGAGCTCGAGCAAGGCCTCTGTGATCTATGTGGAACATCGACTCGCAAAAACCCGCTACGAACTCTATTAGCATAATATATCACTAATTGGATTGATTGAGATTTTAACGAAGTAAAACGCTGTTATTGACTTGTTGATTGAGAGATACGTATGATTGATCCAGAGGTATTAGTGGTGATTTTACATTTGACTGTAATTACATTAATCGTACTCGTTAGACTATAAAATTATAAGTGTGCCAACTATCATGCCAATTACCTTAAACTAAATGAAGTTTATACAGCGCGATAACGATTTATATAAATCATATACCTACTTTATTATAAATCCATAAGACCTAAAATATTCGTGCTTATTATTTTACGCTAGTGAGATAGGTACTCAAACTGGGACAGGTGAATAGGTCACTGTAGATATAAATACATACAAGGAATTAAAGATATTATAGGTACATTTTGTACCAAGACTCATTAAATCAAAAATGTCAAGTAAATCACAAATTGCTTTATTACATTCATCCATTTATAAATCTCTGTTAGATATCGAGACTTAGCGCAATTTATGAATTTTATTAATCGCCATTATAAATCAATCAATGCCAATTAAATGCTTGACCTAAATATCTACGTCGATGTTGAAAAAAGTCTTGATGATATACAGACACTCATAGAGATAACCTTCGTGATAATAATATCATTGCTACATGTACCTAATTGCTACTTATTTCAAATGAATACATTCACTACGGGAAATGTTTAACAGGAAGTTTTCAGTTTCTGAAAGACTGAAACAGAAAATTATACATAGGCATTCATGAAGTAAGTAGGCAATGAAAAATCCTAAAGCTGTGTCTGCGTTCTACGAGTAAGTATAATTTAGCAAATTCGTGTAGGTATAACATCCTAAAATATATGAAAATACTGAAAATAGATACAATGTTGCAAACAAGCATAAATTAGAAATAAAATGACAAATATTATAACACATTATTAAAACGGATACCCGAGCAGTTATGACACCTGCGCGTACGCACGCATTCCTCACGCATGTTTGTTTCATGAGCAATTACAGTTACAGTAAGCCCTTAGAATAGCTGCAAGATTGTTCTATAAAATGCTGCACTTATTATTTTATTGCCGTGTGACACAATTTTTTCTTGGATCTATAGATAATTTCATGGCCATATTGGTATCTATTATTGTTACTTTTTACATGCAACCAAAGTCAATGCAATGCCATAAGTTATATTTTGCTGCTTATTGTTTTAGGTACGCTTTTGAAACCAAGTCATTGCCATAAATAAAAGAAGATATAAAATAAGAAGACCTCACCAATTAGCGCTTGTCCAGATACCTACTATACTATAAGAATAACGGTAAATGGATTTTAGGTTGTAATTTCATTATTCTTATTATGGAGTCGAGGGTACCAACTGTGATAATGATTCCAACTATATTACTATAGATCTTGGATCTTGCTACTTTTGTGAAAGGCCAGCGGACACCCATCTAAAGGTTAACCTCAATATAAAATTGTAAATAATACACTCGCAATACACACTTAACTCGAGTCTAGGTAATACTTACAAAACGCAATGCCTCTAGGAGCGACTGAAGGATAGTACAATGAAAGTGAATGGATTTGAACAAAACTTTAAACGGACGTAGATCATTAATTATGTTTGCTTACAGGATGTAATCAAATTAGATTATTAATTATTTTGCCAACTAAACAAGTAGAAAAGTAGCATTTATGGATATTTAAACTATACTGTGTAACTGTGTATGTTGTAAATAATTTTAACAAGTCAAACTAAGGCGCAACGTTTCCGGTATGGGATTAACTTGACCAATCCCTTCAATGAAAGCATTATAGCCATCAAATTGTTATGACGGTGATCAGATATGCATTATAATAGGAATTTGGAATGTCAGATGAATATCAGAGGAATTAATGAATACATTTAGGTACTCAATCATTTAGAGCTGGATGCGGTGATTTAGGAGATGAACAAGATAGAGCCGAGCTGTCAGTGGTTTAATTTTGACAGTTTGTAGGCGTGACAGCTGTCAAAGGTTCGGTAGAGCGTGTGGTTTCGTAACGGCATTCCAGTTTGTAAAAAAACCCTAATTAGCAATGCATTCAATCGTAAATATAATATATTGTGCAGCCCACAAAATATATTACATACTATTATTTCGGTCTATAGTCCAGTTAATAAAGCATTATAGATGGAAATCCGTGGAACACAATTTTTGACTTCGGGACTTTATTTAGACTAGTTAGGAGGTAAACATAGCAAAAGTCCCCGCCGTTAGCCCTTGAGCCGGCGGGAAGAGGGGGGTTTAAAGGTACCACTTTTCGGTTTTTCGCTTAATCCTCGGAAACTATGCGTCCTAGTGACATGACTACTATGAACCAAAAAAAGCTTATTAAATTTGCTACAGGTGAGATAGTCAAGTTTTTCTATATCTTGTATAGTTTTCGCGGCATCTGCTCTAGAAGGTCTGTAATACTGGAAATTTTATTTTTGTCTTACATGTTTCCATCTGGAGAAAATCGACTAAATCAATATTGAGCTAATATTCTAGACATGCGGGAGCATGTTAAGCCTAGTTCCAGGGAGGGGACTGCACCGTGCGTATATTTAGACGAACTAATTGGAGCCACTTTTAACTCCTCATCACTCAAAAAGTACTGTGCATTAACACTTCAAATTTGGCTCATGTGTTGAGACTTGCAAGATAAACATCAGCTTCAAATTTCATAAATATAGGTACCTCAAACGGTTCTTTAGCTATATTGACGTCTAAAAATCTACATGGCTGACCTATAAGACCAAATTCTAACCACTTCCAGATGACCTTGAAGGTTCAAATTTAGCATCCAGATAGTTAGTTGTGTAAATACAAAGGAACAAATAAAAAACCAGTAAATTTTAACATTTCACAGATGATAGATAGATTTTAGTGTCCTAAATGTCGATTTTTGAACGTCAATACCTAAACAACCGTTTGAGGTATATTTATGAAATTTGAAGCTAATGTTTATCTTGCAAGTCTCAACACATGAGCCTAATTTGAAGTGTTAATGCACAGTGCTTTTTGAGTGATGAGGAGTCAAAAGGGGCTCCAATTAGTTCGTCTAAATATACGCACGATGCAGTTCCCTCCCTGGAACTAGGCTTAACATGCTCCCGCATGTCTATAATGTTTGCTTAATGTTGATTTAGTCGATTTTCTCCTGATGGGAACATGTAAGACAAAATAAAAATTTCCAATATTACAGACCTTCTAGAGCAGATGCCGCGAAAACTATACAAGATATAGAAAAACTTGAATGTCTCACCGGTAGCAAATTGAATAAGCTTTTTTTGGTTCATAGTAGCCATGTCACTAGGACGCATAGTTTCCGAGGAATAAGCGAAAAACCGAAAAGTGGTACCTTTAAACCCCCCTCTCCCCGCCGGCTCAAGGGCTAAGGGCGGGGACTTTTACTATGTTCACCTCCTGACTAGTCTTAATAAAGTCCCGAGGTCAGAAATTGTGTTCCAGGGATTTCTCTCTACACCGCGTTAAAGCATTCATTGACTGGACTACTATGACTTCAGAGATCGTGGTATTAACTATCTCTGACCGGTTATTAAAAATATTAATTATTATTTTCAGTTAACACCAAACGGTAAGGTATTATTAAATAAAACTTGAATAAAAATAGAAATTACCAGTTGTAAAGAAAAACAAATGTCACGTCAATGTTATTTTATTAAAAATAACTGAATTGAATAGTTCGTCTGTGCACAGTCTGTGTGATGTAAAACTAATTCAAAGTTATAAATGGCATGAATCTTTGATTATACGATTAATTGGTCTCAGTCAAGCTTTTTATTCGAACACAATTGATGTGGCCAATAATTACAGGATATTAGTATACCTAAACCTTTTTTCGTTCAAACAAAATTGCCACATAATGAAAAGGTTCCGTTGGGTACCAAAAAAAGCAGATCCGGTATCGTCATCTCGATTAATATAATACAAATTTAGTTGTTGCACTAATAAAAGTTTTTAGGACGGAATGAGATCACGGGTCATCACGCGATCAAGAGAAAAACTAGATTGGCTTCGTGTAATTATTTTTTCTTGCTTCTTATTGTTGATAAGTGGTTGGATTCCATATAAGACGTCCAAATTACAATTTAAATGAGAACCGAATACATTTCAGGAATTGCTAATTCATAAATTTGTAAGAAATCTTGGCAACATAATAGGTAAGCAGCACCTAATAGGCAGTAATAGCTCAAAGTTGTACCTATAGACTGCCGATTCGATATTTATTTATTTATTTAATAGGACAACCAACAACCCAATAAGACATATACTAGAAGACAATCAATATTTACAGCGTATTTAAACTTAATCTAATTATTTTAATCGATAGTTCGAATCCTTCGAACGCTAGACTATTGTGGTGAATTCACACAAACTGACAAAGACTAGGTAGCTGTAGGTGTAAACGGGACTATTAGTAATTTATGCAAAACATATAACTATTTCTATGGTGTCGTAGGTAGGCAACAGTATTATCAATCGTGGTAAACTCTTAAGTCAATGAGTAAAAATGCAATGAGGAAGCATTAAGCCTTGTTAACAACCCCCACAAACACGCATGTAAATAACAAGTAACGTTGTGTAAGACTGAGCAATCAATTTTATTTAACTAATAATTGATTAAATTACTCGTATCGGCCGGTAAGCATCTGAATCGTGTTTCATTATGCAATCGAAGATCCCTTTAAATGAATTTATGTCCGTACCTACTAATGTAATCCACGTTGATGAAGTGGCGTATTGATTGAAAGTTGAAGCTCTAATATTTAATAAGAGTCATAAAAAGTTGTAAATTATGCCTTACTTAGACTTTATTTTTAGTGCAAATACCTAATTGAACTTTTTCAAATAGGTAATTCCTACTAATATCATTCACTATTATAGCTATCAATCTGGCTGTAATTTATCTATTGTGTTTAATGGGCAAAATACTCGTATATCCATTTAATACGGCACGAAAACCAATCAACAAGATTGGGTTTTTCAAAATTACAAAAGTCACTAGACAATGTCGAATACGAATAGTAGTACAATAACATTTACGTTGGTACCTAAACGGTACTCAGATGGAATTCTTGGAACCTTAATGACTATTCATCCATCGTGGTCATTAACAATAGCAACAAGGATCTAAGACCGGATAGGATCATGACTTGCCACGTCATAATATCGTCCAAATCTCGGGCATAGACTCCGAGTCGCTTTGACGTGACGTCAAGATCTTGACATTTTAGGCGCGTGCGTCGCTCTAGTCACGATACTCAGAGCATTTCCCCGCGGCCTTGATACGCTTCCGCTTCCGTTGGGTCAAGGCTGTTATTTTAAAAAATATTTAAACGTATTAGAGTCAAAATTAAAACGCTTGAAATGCACACTATTTAAAAACTAAGTTAGCTTATCGGAAATGCCAAGACGTTTCAAAAGAGCAACAGTATCGCTAGGATTCGTAACTAAACTTGATTCGAGTAACCTATTTTTTGTTATCATTAATGTAAAATTTCATCGAAAAATGCATTTATATTTTAATAACAAAGACGATATCCTCTCCATAAAGCAGGCTATAAAATAGTCTACCCATTAATTATTTCAAGCCATAGCGCTGTCCAGTCGACATTCATCAAAATGTCGCTGGCGAGTTTAAGGCATGTGGCTAATGGACCACCGGACTAATTGCAAATCGTTTTGCCGGTCATTGATCGCGGGCAATGCCATATCCGCGATATGTTTGATATTTACCAGCAAATGTCATGTGTGGACTGAGACTGTTACACTTCCTGATACAAACTGCAAATTGTCTTGTGATGTATTTAGAGCAAATGTATTAGGTTTAGTTATTAAAGACATCGATTGATTTAGATTAAATACACGCGAATACCATGGACAGTTGTGGTTGTTTATCACAAACTGACACTAGCAGATTTTGCACCTCTTATTCTATGAAAAACCTTGAATTTTCTTTCTGTAAATCCCTAATTTCCACGCCAACTATCGCTAAGCTTCTCGTGCATTGGACCTTTTCACACATGTTACACAACTACCTAATTATAATATGTGTTGTTTAACTTGTGAAATAATTGATTAGGCCGTATGCTAATTGTGATTGTTTTGTAGACCGAATTAGCCTTTGAAATGAGCCATCTATATTTAACTACGCCCATACGTCAGCTACTAGATAACAACCTTAATATTTATAGCAAGTTAAGCCATCAACTGCTGGTGTGCATTTGTTTCCATTTGAGACTTATTTAGTTAGACCTATGCCCGTTTTCACCATCAATCCTTAATTTTTAATTAACCCCTATGGTAACAAATAACAGGAATTTTGTTTACATAGGGGTTACTTATAAGTTAGGGATTGATGGTGAAAACAGGCAATAGTATCTTAGATTCTGTTAAAATACAGCGTTAAGCTTATAAGTTTTACACACAAATTATGTGGTTGTAAATATTATATTTCTAAGCAGGTAGGTGATAATCAAAATAAATATATCTTTGTAATTTCAAAGACAAATGCGGATCGGTCAGGTCGTGCTATGACCACGCTTGTGGTGGTTTATAAACATCTGACTTCTAGTTCCTGAGGTATGACTTTAACCGCATTTTTAACAACCCACACGATATTAAGAAGAAAACTTAATTATCGAATTGAATTGTCAGACAAGTGGTTACTCTTTTGTGTCTACCTACCTACATGCTTGCGCACACGGCGCGCTCCCGGACGCGTCGCGCGTCGCACGTCTCGCAGTGAAAGCCGGCTGAAGGCCGCGCTAACGACGGACTTATTTAGATAATCACTTTCCGAACCAACGACGCGGGACCGTAACCTTTTTGCGTGCGAACAGACAAAGACACAAAGATTTGTGCCATCTCTTAATTAAGCGTTTACTTAATGCAAGAAATAATCCAACGTAATGAGGCAAGGATGTTGCCCCAGAAACTTAAATGAGGCAATACACAATGCATGTTGCAGAACAAAGATCTAAGAGTGCAATTTCCGTTAGATTACCTGTTAAAATCTATCAAATAACTGTTTGTCTGAAATCAAATTACTCGCAGATATCATTCGCCGATAAAGCCTCTGAGATAATTATGGCTGAGATGATTATGGCCATCCTCATGCTGCTTTTACACTATGCGGAAATTAGCTGAGTCAAGTCAAAAAAACAGAAGAGTGGGGATGAAATTCATTCATAATTCATCCCCACTCCACTGTTTTTTTGACTTGACTTGGCTAATTTCCGCGCAGTGTAAACGCAGCATAATTCACAGAGAGAGACAAAAAAGTCGTCATATCTCCAACAAATTCGCCTGTCATTTTAGTTAACGTTCCGATAACGAAATCATTGCGGTATCTACATTCAGCGGCTGTTCATTATGGAACCAGAAATACCAGCTTAAACGGAGGTATTCCATCAGCAATTTCGGTGATTCACTGAATGATACTGATGATTCTAGTAACTCCACCGCAGATCATGGACGCCGAATGGATTAACTAAGTACTGGCATTGAAGCACATTGATTCGTTGTCTTCGAACAATGCCGCAATCATTCATTAGAAAATTAAATCAAACATTTCGAGTGTCCGTGATAAATTACAGATCTTCAAATGCGTATGTGTGAACCTTCCATTAAGCAAATTATAGCTGATGCATTGGAGTTCAAGGAGTATATAATTAACAGTTACAAAATTTATTCTTAATTAACTCTTCTAGATCTTCATGATTTATGTTCTTTTTTTACTAAGTGAAAAGTGATTTAGATAAAAATTTAAATATTTTAACCTGTAGATAATCGTGCTCTGAATTTATTCTAGACCTGCTAAAATCATGGCATCAATTACCCTTTAAGCAATGTAGAGTATCTTGTAAACATATTAACAGTCACGATATCACGCTTAAGATAATTAATTTATTATTGATGTTGCACCTATTAATTTTTAATTAAAATCAATAAACAGGAATGTTTTCATTATGGCTGCTCAATCAACTGCGAATACGAGTTCTTGAAGAGGTCACTGGCCGATTCCACGAATTTATCTAAAAAGTAAATTCATTTTTAAATGTATCAATTTTTATAGTGATTTTACTGTCATTAGAATGCTCGTTATGGTATCAAAAATCGTTAATATTTTAAAGTGTAACATCTTCTTCTTTCTTTTTAGTTCTATGTCCTGCTTGTTTCTTTAAAAGTCTCTCTTTTGTACATTATTTTGTGAATCCGCACAAACATGTAGGTATTAATTTATTATGCTGTCATGATCAGCACGACTCGTGACTGAAGCTCACGTAGTCTGGCTGGTGACAATAAAAACCCAAAGCGACCAGCCCACATCCTTGTTCCCTACGCTTAGTAATGACAATGATGAAGAGTGTTTACAAGTAGGTATATGCAATTTTCAATTTCAAATATAACAAAAACTCAAGATAATGCATATTTATTGGATGGGATTTCCATTTATGTCCGGTCTAAATTGATATTCAACCAGTGATGCAAAACCAAAACATCTTCAATCTATGCTTTTGAATAACATCTACCATAAAAGTGATATCAAAGTGCGTGTCTCATTCATTGTACCTATTGAAAATTGTGCAACTTTCAATAGCATGAACTTTTTATTGCTGAAACTAAGTATTTGTAAAAAGTACCCAGTGAAGTGCACATAGTGATGCTACGTGACCCTTTATACCAGCGAGTGGGACGAGCAGTACCTATTTATTTGTGGTCAAACCCACACACACCTTATCTATAACAGTGTCCACACATCACATCCGCGTGTATCCCAACAACATAAACTTGTTGACATCTGTTACATTAGCTCAGGTTACTCAGTGCATTAATCATTTTGTAAGGTGATTTATTATTCAGCCTGATATGTCAGCGCCGCACTGAACAAGTATAGCAATGAATACTTGCTAAACGAGATTATGAAGCAATAGCTGTTTTGTGACTTGGATCGCCGAGATTATATCTTAAAATCGCCTTTAATTTAGCATCTGGCGACTGAGTATTAAAAATAAATAATAAAACTTTATCCTTAGCAATTATAACCATAAATCAGTAAATATTTTTATAATAAAAACTAATAAATGCTATTAGCTCCGGCTCTAGGTGTAATATCATTCATATGTCCTTGTCTCAGATCTTCAACTGGGCTTGGTGAATACTCGTATTTTGTAATGTAAATAATAAATATTTCTTTTTATTTGCTAGTAACGAGAGAGAGGTTTCAGATGTGATTGGTAAAAGGATCTTGATATCAAACTGAAGTTTCGCTTACCTGAATTCCCAAGGCCTAGCGGCCAAGCGACCGCCACCAGCGCGAGCGCAAGCCAGAGGCGCGCGCCGCCTCTAACGCCCATGTCCGTATTTAGCCCTGTAACAAAACCAAGCTAGATATAGTCAAGGAAACAAAAAATCGATTAACAGATTTGATCAAATCTTATGTGTAATAGGTACAAATGTTTACCGACTGGTTCCTAATTACATATTGTATTTATAATGAATCAAACTATTTGAACGATAAATAAAACAAGATCTACGGGGTTTCCTTTTATCACCACCGACGTGTCCTATTTGTTGGTAAGGTAGGTGGTAGATGGGTACAGTCTACCACTGAAACATAGGTAAGCATCTTCAAGCTTCACTATGATAAGTCTGTAAGTTATATTCGTTTTATTAGAATTATATCTACTCAGGTACAGACATTTTGAGCTTTCCATTATCTTCCGTTTTGTATCACGATGGGTGTTGATTACCAACATATTGACTAATAATTTTAAAAGTTAATGATTGTTTATTTTTATACCTAACTGTCCTTGCCTTATCTGTAAGATCCGCTAACATAATGCAAATTGTGCCGACTCGTAAATCTCTACATTTTATGCATGATTCAACTTAGGGCTGAATAGTTGGCTTAGCAACGTCTCAACATTGCTTTATCGAATATACCATGCTCTTAATTATAATTACATAGTTTATTTAACTTTGAAAATAATGTTAAGACACAATGTCATATTGAATATAATATGTCATATTGGACTGTTTCAGTGTGCCTACCATGAGTTTACGTTAGGTGAGCTCGCTAGCGGATACGTCAAAAAATTCTATGAAGATTTTGTTTCTTGAAAGTAGCCGCTAGGGGCGCTGCACAATATGTCATACATTTAAGTGTCATTTTTTTACGCAGTCGCTAGCGAGCACACCTAACGTAAACTCATGGTAGGCACACAGATCTTTAAAAACACTCAGTAACCAAATGAAAGTAGGTAGGTAGGTTCTAACTTAACATCCTGTCAGTGATGACCTACGCAGCTACGGAGCCGAAACGTAGAACAAAGATGACGTTGTCAAGTTTTAAAAATTTTGTTTGAAATGTAAGAGCAGCATGTTATGCAAATACATTATATTATAACTGTAGAACATAGAGCTATGGAAAGGTCTAGACACATACATGGTATATCGTCAAGGATGAAATTCAGTAGGCCTAAGATGCACGCCGTGATAGGCGATTATCACGCCATTTTATCGATTTTGCCCATACAAATTGACATCGATAAAAGTTGTCACGGCGCGCATCTTAAGCCAACTGAATAATATTAATTAATTATGGCTTAAACAGAAGACTAAAATAATGGACAAAGACACCATTGCCAACCCTAAACTTGCACACAATGATTCCACAGTTGATTTGCGATAATCATGTTAATGATCACTGATCTAAGCAATAAAAATTGTGTGTGTTCTCGCAATCACGAGCTATGCAAAGTGGAGTAGGTCCACGCCATTAATTACAGTTTAGAATCCTAAGCGCTCTATAAAATATTCACTCTATATTTAGTACTTATCTTAATCGTGTCCGGTAATAATAGCTGATCTGTAAGCCGGACGAAGACCCAACCATAATCTTATGTGTTGAATACGTGCAAAACATACGAGTAACAGTATATTTTCAATTTTAAATAAATTTAATAACGAATGCATTCTAATCATCATTATACAAATCTTCATCCTGAATCCTGATACTTACATGTTTTCAGCATGTAAGCTAGACTGAAAAAAATGATACCTAACTACTCGATACCTATGGCAAATAAAAAGATCAGGGTGAAAACTCGTATGGAATAAAATTTTATAATACGAGTAGGTACATATATAAAGAAGTTTAACATCATTTTACACATTAGAAATATGAATATTCATATTTATAAGTACCGACGTTCTCAGAACTTTAATAGTCGTCTTAAATCCACAATGCTTAATTATCAATTAACTCGTTTTAATCGAGCGGAATGAACCAATTCCGAAAAGATGCAAGGTCGACCGGTGTCTGTTTCGCATCCTCATGTCTTCCTCCAATAAAGATCAGAACAACTTTATTTTAATTATTCCTTTTGTATTAGTTTTGTCTGGAGATTTTATATTGTTTTACATGTTTTGTATAATACGATAAAACAACACAACAAAGTAAGCTTAAATTCATTGAGTTATTTCTGAGGCAATGAAAATTACCAATGGATTGGCGAGGAAGGCAGACTACCACCTCAAAGCCATTTACATATTTTTGGGGCTATCTAAGCTGTCACGGTTGCATAGAAAATATTGGATAAATCTGAAAATACTGAAACAGTGGAAAACAGGGCTATTGAAAATAAAGAAAAATCCCTCCCTTAAATTATTTCAATTATTACATTACAGTATAGTAGAAGTCAAGCCTCCAGCTTGCAGTGGGCTTAGATATTGATAAAATCTGTTTGAATCGCACCATATCTTGTCTAAAAATGGTGATTCGAATAAGAGCAAAAACAATTCTACTTGCAGGAACGCTGTTTGAACTAATAAAATTAATTATAGCTTATAACTATTATTAATGGCATAAAGCGAAGTATTGTACTTCACTGACTGTTAACAAAAGATGATTATGATGAGCTCATTCATCAGTGGATGTTTTAGTCATACGTACAATAGATTTCTAATATTCCTTTTTTGTTTAATTAATTTGCGATGCCGGAACATGCCCAATGTAATCGACCGCAACGAGGAAACTCACATCACTCATTTATAAATACTCGTAGACTATGAAAAATGGATGATACAAAACACTTCCAGAAATCAAATAGAAATAAATAAAAAATATTAAGCTGTAGAACTCATTGACGTATTTTCGTAACTAAACATGTACTTACGTAGTCGCCTAAATATTATTGAGCTGAATCATAAACTCGGCATCTCAAATTAGATTTTATACCAAATTAAATTTATTACCTGCATAAATTGGTTCAAATCAAGATGCACACGTAAATCGTGAGATCAGAGGTAGGTACCTATCTATTTCTTCAGCGACATGCATCTGGCCCACATAATATGTATACAGAGTTAGGCAACATAAAGGAACGAATACCATATTTGCAAGACTTTGCGCAAGGAAAAGGCCTTTATACAATGGAGATGTTGGTACTATTTTCACACTAAACTCCATTGAAAGATTGGAATACTTGGTGACGACGAAGACAACTTAAAAATCTGAACATTGGCTAGAAGTGGCAGTCAGCTTTAAAAGTTTTTTGAGTCGACTTTCTTCTAATTACAAGTAAAGTGCTTAGGTCTAATTTTCTCGAAAGTCTTTTGATTTTAAATGCTTTTGTGACAAAAATAAGCTGAATGTACTATTGTAGCTTGTAACTTCTACATTTAGCTGTTTATTCATTTTGGGCATGTGCTTTATTTGCTTTTAAAACTAATCGGGTTGCTCAATCATTGCTATTTTTATACCGGCAATTACATACTTAACTAGGTAGGTACGTCTCCATAATTTTGCAGCAATCAGTTCACGTCTTGTTAACAAAAACAGCAGAAGAACTATAAACAGTGATTAATAACAGACGTTTAAAAATCATAATTAATATCATTTAATTAAATCTGACTCAGCATATTAATCTTGTTATAAAAAAACTTAAAACGTTTTATTATTAATACTTAGAAGCAAAATACATTTGAGGTATGTCTTTTTTTACATGGTGATTATAAAATTACAAGCGATCTTCACCCGAACGGAACCCTCGTCAGAGGAACTGTCTACCTTACCATCAACTTCCGGAACACTGCAATGCTATTAAAATTGATAATAATTTTGTTACGGCAACATTACTAAGATAAGATGGTGGTAGCCAGCCAGGCGGACAGAAGAACCAAACCACTCTGTCACAATCATCTGTCTTATTCGTGGAACATTTTTCCTAGCCTCAATAGCTGAAACTGGTCTGAAGTAACACGCTATTTCTCATGATGGCGTCGATAAGAGTTTGAATTATTAAACAAAATAATGGTCGGTCATGTATAATTGTGCTTGGGCAACGTAGATTTGGCCCATTTGTACGCGCAAGGCCGCTTACCAAACAGCGGGTATTGTGCGCGCGCGCCTATCTTCTTCATCTCCGTTGACTACTATGGGGAAGGCACCTTTATATGGAAAACTTGCAGCTTATGCATCTTTAACAGCAATCAATTTAACATTGTATATTTGATAGCAATGAATTTACTATAGTCGAGCCTAAAATTTAAGGTAAGTTTGTAGCAGAAGAAGGATTAAAAGAGACTCTCCGTTAGCTTTTTGCATCGTTTCTGAAATTGAGGTTTTTATTGCATGGAATTTTCATTTTAAAGTCATCTTTGAGTAAAGATGAGCTAGCTCAAGCATGTTCAATTGTTCATTGATTAATTCAGAAACCGGGCATTTATCAATTGAAGGCAATGAAAAGCAGCAGTAGGTAAATGATACGTTATTAATGCATATTAACATTTTCTTTAGCTCATAGCTGAATTACTGAAGTAAAGAACCTACCCAGCCTTCAAGCGTTATCCGTTCAACGGCCGATGATTGTGAAGTCGATGCAGATAATATTTATTGCACAGGATCTATTAAGGTGCGATAAGTATTGCACGTCGTCTCGAACCGCTCAATTCTGCAGTTACTCAACTTAAATGGTTTGCTTATCTGTTAAGTAGCAGTCGGTAGGTAAGAACATTATAGATTTCGAAAGGCTTTGACTTCTTTTCTTAATTTTATATTTTGTATTTAAATTGTGTAAAAATGTAGTATAAAATAAACAATATTTTGGTAATATAGGTATGTACCTACAGTTCCTAACAACTGCGTTATCTGATGTAAAATTGTTTCATTTGTAGAAAATAAGTAGGTATTATTAAACATTACTGAATTTCTGAATGGTCAATGCTGTCTTTCTGCAGGGTCATTTTATTTGATAGCGATAAGAAAACTGTGAAATGCAAACGAATACCTACTTAATAATACTTAGTCACGTCTAAATTGAATACTAGACGTTCGTCAAACTAAACAGGTGCTGTAACATCTTCAGTGGGCATTTAGTCAAACACAAAAGGCCGGCCTTCACCGGCCGATGGCTGCCCGCGCTCGATTGGCACCTACATGCTTGCCTCAGCCAGCATCCGCGCGACACGCAGACGAATAGACCTTGAATAATCAGTGGCAAACATTGCCTGACCTCTAGCCTCACTTCAATAAACCCACAAAAGTATTCACAAACTCATTTCAACTTAGGTGTACAGTACAGTGAAAGTAGACACGTATTTAGCTCACTTTGCACTGATTCCCTTTTACATAATGCAACATCTTCGATATTGACGTCACACGTTGCGTACAAAACGAAGGTTAAATTGTGAAATTTAACAGTAAATTAAGACAGTTTTCCGAACACAAAACCTTGTGATGTGCAGTCATTAAGAAAAGTTGCGCAGTGCGATTAAAAATACCATAGTTATAATGGTGAAAAATGAAGGAAACAGTACAACGGGGAAATCTAAAGAGAAAATCGAAATCGATTAGCAGAAGGATCTCATAATTATCCTCTCAATTTGAATGAAATAGTGACGTCTCGTTTCTGGGATATAATGATTCAATCGTTGCTACGTATGTAGACTCACATAGGTATACAACCTCCAAGCTGTATAACAGTTTTGCATATTCTTGTATACATTTGTGCGCTCGCGTCTGGTAGCGCATGCTTAATGGGTCATTGGCAGGATGTCAAAGCCGAAGATCCTTGTGAATCATAATATGTTTTGCCATCTTCATTAATCAACACACGTGACTTTTCATTCATTGAGGCTATTTTGGCTTGCATGAACTCATCAGGTACCGTATCAGTAATTTCTTAATAACATCACGTAACGTTGTGTCCAGCTCCGGCATGACTATCGAGACTCGAGGGAAACTACATGCTTGTTATTTTGATCTTCGTCATTAACACCATATTACTGCGGTTTTAGAATAATGGCTCGCCTTTCTCACGACTTTTAATCTAACAGAGCTGTTACAGTTATTAGTAGAAAACTATTATGTAGGTATAGTTTGAAGATACTAAAGGAATGTTTAACATAATAATCATATTCCAGGTATATAAGACCCGTTAATTACAAGACTGGAAGTCTTATTTGAAACAATGGGAGGTCAATTTATTACATAAAGTTGTGAAACGCCGTAGCTAAGAGAATAGAAAATCTTGGTAGATATGAAATTTTGTGCTATCGGTTTATTGTTTTTGATAATATTGATAATATTCAGAGCAGTTGAACTGATTACTTTTAGAATTGCATTCAGATCCTTATTCAAAACATAATAAAACTTAGTAACTATGATTTTGTAAGAGACTGCGACAAACTTCTGTGCATGCGGATTTGAATCAGCTGATCAGCAAATGCGGGCCAAAGCTAACCGGTCTTGTAACTGTTTATTAAATATACCGAACTGTCAAGACGATAACAAAAAACCCATTGTATTCTAAGTAACTGATCACAAATAAAAAAATACTATTGTTTAGAGGCTCAAGTTCGGAACTGAAATATCATTGAAGTTACTGAGTGAGTTACCCAAGCAAAGGATGATGGATGATTACTGTCATCAAATCAGTGTTTAGCATCTTTGTGTACGAATTAGCACAGCGACCTGTGGCCGGTGGGTAGCCAACATGTGGTCGCGTCCTTGCGTTCACTGCGAGACACTGCGGCTACCTTATCATGGAATGTCATCGTCTAACACCGAACGGACCACGCTAGTAGAAAGGCACCAACTCACCTCTAATTATGATTAGGCATCACGGCAGCGTTTGCAAACGCCGCTTGTTCGTCTTGAAAACTGCAGCCATCCACCGGCTGATCTGTTTCGCAACAGCGATGTCGAAATTTGTTTGAAAACACGAAACGTTCGCACGAGAACTGTTTACGGGGCGAAAGCGGTAATTCGAACGCGGAAGTGTGATGATAATAAGCGATCGTGTGGTCGCGCATGCGTCGAAGACGGTCGACTCGCGCGCGGCTGCGTGTGCGACTCAGCGCGGGCTGGTTGGGGTTTCTCCGCGGTGTCGCGAGGAGAAAGTCTCGGCCGTGGTGCGCCCGCGCCGGTTGGACGCGCGGTGGAGGGGGCCTGACGTCGTTCGCAAAACCAACTCCACCTGAGCACTATGAGCATCACTATTGTGATTGCCTCATCGGTCACTCAGCGGTTTGGATGAATAGCTCCTTTCTGTGACCTGGATCTTGGACCACATTATCTTGATGACATTGACTGTGTCGTTGATGGTTTCGGTTTCAGTCCCGTTTCTCTTTATCTCTATCCAACGATAAGTAAATGGATCCAGTTCAGACTGCTGCTACGAATTTTCCCTACCTAGGCATGACATTCACTTGGCTGTTGGTTCTATATCATCGGTCTCACCTCTTCAGACGACTCTTTTCCCTACGGAAGGTGCAATTTTGATTTCAATATTAATACAAAACAATTAAATTATTTTCATTACCATTTTATATCCTCATCTTCTGACCTTTCTCAGAACTGAACCAGTATTTCTTGTCTGATAAGCATCGTCTCAGATTAATTACTCCTTGGATACACATACATAAAACTTTAGGGCTGTGAAGCTCATCAAGAGATTTCGTCGCACGGCGCACACGCATTGTTACTCGTACATGTGAACCTCGTTGTTCACGAATACAAATGAGCGCGGCCGCCAGCCAAGTCGTATAATTTAACCAATTAGTGGAGTTCCCACGGAAATGCTCGCATCCCCTGAGACGCGAATATGCGGCGAAAGGGCTCGTTGAGAGAGTTATAGTCGTCGTTCATGGTTATGGTATCCTATCGGACCAGGGTTGGTACTTGTACAAAGTTAAAATATTAATATTTTAAATATAAATAAATATAAATATAAATATCCTTGGACATTTTACACTGCGTCGCTAGCCCCAAACTAAGCAAAGCTTGTACTATGGGTACTAGACAACGGATATAAACATACTTAAATACTTTTTTTTTTCTTTTGTAAATACATACATATTATACATAGAAAACACCCAGTCCAATACAAACAAATATGTTCATGCACACAAATGTTTGTACTGTGCGGGAATCGAACCCGCAACCTCCGGAATAGTAGTCCGATTCGAACCACTACACCAAACGGCCGACTATGAAGGTTAAAAGGAAGGGTAAATGTTTCTAATGTACTTTAAAAGCACCCGATTGTAAACTTTCTGTACCTAATAGGTATAGATACGATACGAAATAAAATTTATTATTATTCTTCACCCACTGTGATTTTCTATTTCATTTGCATAAAGGTTATTATGAGTAGTTTTTAATCTTAATCGCGTTCGTATTTCTGCAATCTAACAAAATAGATTGATCACACTTAAAAATCTTCATTAAGGAACCTGCTAATTTAAAATTTTAAGTCTACTTAAACTTTTTCATCCACCTAAACTCCACGGCTTTTTTACTATAGGTACCTACCACTTTTTTCTTTTTTTTTCTCCACATTTTTTTTTTCAGATCTACCTGTAGCTCGAAAAGTGTAATAAGTTGCGTAAATTGCATCATAACATAATGAATGTCCGTCCATGATAGATGCAACTTTTCAGGGCCTTGGTATCTTACTTTGTCTTGTTTGGTTTAGTCACTTCGCGCATCGTAAGAATAACAAGGGGTCCGATTGGCCGAAAAGTCATCAGAGTCATTAAAAATATTTATTGCGGTAGTTAGCTTAAACAAACAGAGACAAAGCACGGGGGAGCAAACCGAGTTTTACATTCTTGATGACATGTAAGCCATTCGCCACTGCAGGGACGCACTTTGGATGCAGATATATGTATTTATTTTGATCAATAATCACTTTTAAGTTTTTAAATTTTTTAAAGAAAATCAACATTTTCGTTAATAGTTACGTAGTAAGTATAGAATAAATTAATTAACATAATTATTATGAAGTAACGAAGTGTTAACGATATTTTTTTCTCGATCAAATTCGGATTCAATAAAACAAGACCTTTAAAAAAACTAACTTAAAAACTGGTATGCTCGTCCAGTCATAAAAACACTCCGATCTTTTTTAAATGTTGTAGGTATTGGTGTCTTTTTGATTTAAGTGATCATGGGAAACGTTTTTAATAAAATATGTAAATTAGGGATCCTGCCTTAGTTTTGTAGAATTTATTAACTTGTTTCTACTCGGTCTATTTAGGCAGGTATACGAACCTTCTGCGTACGCCAACTATATGGCGTTACGTCAGATTATGTTTTTGCACCAAAATCACGCCTATTGAAACTGCTTATAAATAATAATGGTACAGTATTTAGCTTAACGTTTCGTCATCCATAAATAGTAATTAAACGTACTGACTTACCATTTACAGAAATTTTAAGTCCGTCCCTGCTGAACCGGGAGCCATCTGTTTATACAATTATCGGTTAAGAGCCGGGTCTGTGGCGCGCGCTGTTCTTCCTAAATGACTCCTTCATGAGCGATATCCATCGGGATACTTATTAGTAGCCCCACATACACACACGGATTAGTACGCATCCCACTTTTGGTTGCATCGCGTCATTTTTCAGCGCTAAAACTAAAGAGAATCGGTAATTCGCCACGAAAACTTTTTGGTGCCGTTTAAACAAGTTAATGGAATCTGTCAATTTTCCCGCGTAAACTTTTTATTTTTTAATTATGGAAAACTTTTTAAACTACCAGTGCAACGATGAAGGTTGGAGTCAACAATGTTTAACAGCCAGTTCTTGTGGAGAAGTGGTGCCAGTTGCAAAACAAAGGTGTCAAGCAAACGCTCGTGAAAGGGACCGAACTCAAAAGTTAGTGCAGGAGTCGCTTTTTGTTGGCGTTCAAACTTTTTTGTGTCTTTTAGGGAAATTAGAGCACTAACAATATAAAAACAAGGGTTAGGTATTATCTGGCCCACCGAAAATAGGTTTTTATTCTTGTAGTATAATTTTTGATCGCTAATTACAATTGTCTAAAAAATTCATAGTAGATTTACTTTCCTGCCTGTCTTCACTGTAGTCGCTTTTCACCTTGATATATACAGGGTGGAAACGTTAAGTGATCTCACTCGATTATTTCTAAACTATACAAGATATTGAAAAACTGGTTACTAATCCTGAAAGTGCTTCATGAGCTCTTTCAAACGGTACCAATAATAGGTTACAGAATAAACTGGATCTATCTGAAAATTCAATGTTTCCAGCTTCCATACTAAATGTATGCCAGCCACACAATATTAGAAGTGTAATTTTTTTATTTAATAATAAACTCTTAAAATTAACTCGTAAATGGTATTCTCATTTAAAATTATTCATGGAAAACATTGGTTTTAGGCTGTACTTGCTATAATATTGTTAAGATATGAGTGTCATGGCTGTGGTAGTACTAAATGTATGGAAGAAGGAAACATTGAATTTTTGGATAGATCCAGTTTATTCTGTAACCTATTATTGATACCATTGAATAGAGCTTGTGTAGCACTTTTAGAATCAGTAGTCAGTTTTACGATATCATGTGTAGTTTTTAAAATAATGTGACTTTACCAAATGTATGGAAGTTGGAAACATTGAATTTTCGGATAGATCCAGTTTATTCTGTAACCTATTATTAATATCGTTTGATAGAGCTCGTGAAGCACTTTCAGGATCAGTAACTAGTTTATTGATATCTTGTATAGTTTAGAAATAATCGAGTGAGATCACTTATCGTTTCCACCCTGTATTTGTTTGTAATGCGTTATTACATATCGCGATATTTCCTTTAAGCACTATACCTCTATAGTTTTGTTGTTACATCGAAATTTGCTACTGTTGTAAAAATATATTCAAAATATATGTGACTTAGGGCTGATTTTTCAATCGTCAGATATCTTTTAACTGAAGAATAACCTTGTCATTTTGACATATTTCCCATACTAAAACTGTCATGTGCCAAACTTATTCTTCAGTTAAAAGTTATCTGACGATTGAAAAATCAGCCCTTAATAAATAGGCTATTGATAATACATGCTACATCAAAATATGCTACTGTTGTAAAAATCTGTTAAAAATGTAACAAAATATACTACCGATATTACACGCTACAACAAAAAACGCTATCACGGTGAAATGCGAATAGGTGAAAAGCTACAAGGATTTTTTGATTTCGAGGTATACGACTAACAAACGGTCAATTATTGCCTATTATAGCTGTCGAACGAATTAACTTTTATGCTAATAGGCTGTAATCGGAAGATATTGCTAAATTAATTATCACACCCAGACACAGAAACTAAAAAACTGCAATTTTTAATAGTAGGAATAAAATGTTTTATTACAGTGTGAATTTGTCGATAAAATTGATCATAATATTACTACGACCGGGTCGGGCACCGGTCACCGAACAGTTTATCAAGAACTCCCATTAAAATCTTTAAGAAACACTTGTTAGCTTGAATTTTGGTACATTTTTTAACTATTTGTTTACATTTTGTTCATATTTAACCATTAGTAGCTAAATTTAACAATTAGTTGTTTTAACTATGATCAAAAAACTGGGCCTAAGTCATTACGTAGTTTAAAATTTTAAAAGCTTCAACTATTTTATCACGAATCCTTTAACTAAGAACAGATTGTTAAATCTCACTATATAGATTGGGCGAGTTATACCCTAGTGATTTTACAGGTATTATCTGGCCCGTGCTTAAATATACCTTCGGACGAGATGAAGACTAGTATTTTAAAAAGTTATCAACTGGTCCGCGGACCAGATTTTCGGTGGGCCAGATAATACCTAACCCAAAAACGGGTTAAAAACAACCGTTGAGCTTTCCTAGCAGAACAGTTTCAGTGTCAATACTTAAAAGTATTCTTTGAAATATTATTTTCAAAACAATTTTTGTTAATGTTCAGTAATGTAATTTTTTGCAGTCAATTTTAAGTTATTTTTAGTTTGAGGAGTTGTTACCAAAACTTATTTCCATTTCTATAAATCTTAACCTAATGTGCTAATACGTAGTTAAATGATCAAAGTAATTTTTCTTCATTAGAATAGTTGAACTGATAGAATTGTTATCAAAATACCTTTAACATTTCCAAGCAGCGTGAATACGGCGTTCAACACGCTGCGCCTGCTCATCCCGACGGAACCGCCTGAGAGGAAGCTCAGCAAGATCGAAATCCTGCGTCTAGCTGGCAGCTACATCACGCACCTCGATAACCAACTTTACACAGGTGAGATAAAGTACAATATCGGTTTAGCGCTCTTGCATAGACGTTTTGAGGGTTTATTATATGACCGCACACTAACTACTTACTTACTACGAGTAGTTTTTATTGTACCGTGTACGGTCCAACTAACGTCTGGCGCAAAACGTCTTATATTTGAAAGAGCCCTTATTCATGGTAGACTAGAGGAAATTGGATCGAAATGTGGCTAATAAAACATTGGATAGCTTTATGTGGTTATTATTCACAATATTTAACGGCCACTTATTTATCCACGCCATATAGGTACTTAAATCAATTAGAAAATAAGGCTGTAATAGAAAATAAGGCTGTAGTGCAACACAAATTTTATATATCTAGAATTGTAAAAGTACCATCAAAAATTTTTGATGGAAAATGTTCTTAACTTTAAATACCTAATGCAAAATTTCAAACCACTTTTCTTTCAGGTGACATGGAGCAACCGTGTCTTCAAAAGAATGAAATTGACCATAAAAACCAATCACTATGTACATTTTGCTGGTCTTCTGTGAAAAAAGAAGTAAGTTCTTAAATTATCAGGTATTGTTTTTAATACTTACATATAAAATTAATTCCATTCTTTTTTTCAGAAAACCTCAGCTTCAGGTTACAACTATTACAAAATGTCTTATTAAGCTTAATAAGTGGGCGTGTTTGTAAGTAATTAATAAGGTATTTAATGAGTAACTAGTCCTTTGTATAACAAAATTAGGTTTTTTGTATTTTAATAATCTTTGTATCGATGAAAAATGCAATAATAAATCAAATGTAGAGTTCACTGAGTCAGAATGAATTAAAAAAAGTGGAATTAATAGACTACATAATGAAATTTTGTATTTATTGCAAATAGAGTTAAAATTTTAAAACTGGGGTCCAACTTGATGTGCTTTTGTCGGAGGAACATATAAATAATATTAAAAAAATATATATCCACTTTATAAGTTTGTGTATACTGTGTAGGTAATAATTAGAAGTAAATAAAACCACTGCATTCGAAATGGCACTTTTTATTTCACGTAAAAATGTACTATGCATTAAGAACGTAGAAGGAAACTGCAATCATCACAACCAGTACTAAAATATATTTTCTATGAAATTAATTTTTACCTGAATTATTGTTACAGAAATAAAGATGTTAATAAAATTAAATATTATAAGACATGAAATTTTGTATATCATATGATATTAGTTTTGTTATAATAGTGCTTTTTAATTTTTTTAAGCTTATTATTGTGATTCTAATGTTTGAACATGAACTTATGGAAAATCAGTCAGTTTAAAAGTATTTAAAATCATAGCCAAAATTTATTTAAATATTAAGTATGACGACATCAACTTGTTATACTTTTAATTAAGTCTTAGTGGCAGTGTTTTATGATATTTTTATATAATGTTTCTAACAATATGTAAGTAGGTAATTTAGTAGAAAATCTAGTAGTACATAGGTATGAAACATATTTACATCGCTTAATAATATAATTAAATGTATACTTTTGCGCGAGAACCTTTAACATGTAAAGTACATATTTTAAGTACGTAAGTGCAGTTCTATCATTGATATTTATAAATGTTAATAACAATAAATCTTTATTTGTACCTGTTATTTGCTTTTATTTTTAGAGAATAATTCCGTTTAAAATGAAAGTGAAAAAACCTGACATTGTTGGATACAATAAGAACATATTTTGCAAATTCAAATATAAAAATAAGTTTTTTTATTAAAAGAAAGTCCCTAAATCATAATTAAGATAATTTTCAGGCCTGTGCCATATTTTTTGGATGACTTTAAAAGTGCTCAATAAGGATTCTAGTTTTGCATTTGTGACCATTTAAAATCCTTAGATGCAAAAAACATCTTCATCTAAATACTACTAACTATATTAATTAACTATTTCATAATGTGACTAGGAAAAAATCTAGTCGATTAAGTAGGCACTTAACTACGCATAAATAAGAAAAAAAGACAAGTTTTTATTTACAGAAGAAATATATCCATTCGAATATATAAACAAACAATCATTTAACTCGCGTAGTCCACATTAATCTCTACAGAAATGCAAATAGAAAAAAATATAATAAAATTCTCAATACAAGGGCTCGTGCAAACTTCAACAACTTAAACACGACTGTTTAAAACATCACATACGCACAATTTTCCTCTATGAAGACATCACAGTCAAAATATTTAATTTATTTGTATATTACATACAACGTTTAGATACAAGGAACAAATTTGATCAAAACCTATAAATATCGAAATGATCTCTTACAGTGTTCACAAGCTCAAGGCGTAAAATGACACTCAACACCTAAGACTAGATTAAAGCCTGATTGGTGGTCAAATATTGAGATGCCACCAATCACAAACATAAATCTATGCTTCAGTTTTGAGCTTTCTTTTATACAACGAACCGGTTAATGGGTCATGTAGCACTGTACGGTGTTAACTAGATACACTGAAGATTATGATATCATAACTCTGTAAAGTTGATTTATGTAAGGTTACGTCATTGTTCCACTTTTCCCTCTGCGGTCAACTTTGTTCCCTAACCTAGACTCATAAACCGAACAATCCAACACAATATGTACACAACGTTCTAAAATCCGTTGCACTTCAGTCCTTTGTGCACCAGAAACTAAATATGCACATCGTGCACCATGAAATACTCCAGCTATCGAATACTGTTCCGTTCCCTCCCTATGAAGGGACTTGACTCGTGGTTGTTTTTCTCCAAATTGCCAGACAGGGTCGGGTCTGGCCGACTGCGCTTGAAGAAGCCAAGCTTCCAAAGCGCGATGATGAGGAGGATTAACACTATTAGTCCGATGATCACTGAGAGGATGATCACCCACAAAGGCACTTCTGAAGGCTCGCTTATTTTAAGGTCGGGGTAAGCGACCGTCTCCACCTGAAAGAGGAAGAAAATATTAGAGTATTTTCTGTAGGTCCTTCAACAACGGAATTAACATGGCTTCTGCCATCCATCTGAAGTTCTTAAGTTCTTGGAAGAACATTATTCTTCTATGGTGTGGGTAGTGATTCCATTGCCCAACATCTAAAGTTACATTCCACATCAGACAGGCGTCTGACATTGCCCCATTCCTCTGATGGCTAATATGCCTTCAAAGGTATCGAAAAAATATTTGTAGAAAAAGATTGGACACGCGGAGAGTCTTCTATCAGCGTGGAGATCCACAAGCGTGGCTTGACCGTGACGTTGATGACTGCATGCGGCTGGTAGATCACGCACAAAATACAATAAATGATGATAAAAAGTGATGTCTTACCGTAGCAGTGTCATCGTGGTGTTTGCTCTGATGTAAATTATAATGCTCGGGTATAACGATGTACGCAGTGGAGGCGATGTTGACGTGGCTGACGCGAGGGTAATCTTCAACTAGAGTGGAGTTCCACAGACGCGCCTTGACGGTAATGGTGGTAGCCTGCATGCGGCCCAGTCGGTAGATGACGCATTGGAACTGGATGCACTTGGCCGTCTTCTTTTGACAGTTCTGGAAGATGATTAAATGGGTTATTGACAATTCGAAGAAATAGCTTGCCTAAATGAAAGGTTGGTTGGCCTTATATTAGGGAACATGTTCTTCAGGATGGCAAATAAGAAAATATTTTGTGGAACATTCTCATATTACACGTGAAGGATTAGTTTTTATGCTATGCAAGGAGAAGTAGATACTCATACTCATAGATAGATTATTATTTTTTATGGTGTAAAATTAAAGTTAGCTTTTGACTAAAAATTTAATTCATACATACCATATTAACAACTTGTTTTCTTTGTCCGTCCTTATCTGTGTACGCTTCTGCTTTTACCACGTCACTTTCTCTTCTTCTTCTGACCTTATTCTCAAAAGCATTAGAAGATTCGAAAACCCTTTTCGTTTCATTGTGTTCTTTTTCACTAGAGCTGACACTTAATTTCCCTGTTCTTAGGAATGGGTCCATTTCTAGATTTTCTAAGTACGGTTCAGGGACACCAGGCCTTGGCGTCAGTTTCAATGGATTTATTTGATTCTCGGATATAAAGCATTCGCCATTGCTTTGATCTGTAAGGAAAAAACATTGTGATTAAAATATGTGAATCAGACACATACTATGAGTTGTTTAAGAGAGTACTTTATTTTTTAATACTAATGAGCTATGATCAATGCTAGGGCTAAGAGGCTCATAAACTCTTACACAGTTGACCACAGTAATCTCAACTGTCACATTATCAGGCAATTTAGTTTTCACTTCAAGAAGACGACCTTCTCTCAAGAGGCAAATAGAGGATTTGAGCTACATTCCTCATGCTGTCCAGACACGTTAGGGACACAAGATCGAAGAACAAAAAGACGAAAAAATGTTTTCTAGTTAAAACTCTTCTTACCAGCTTCGCCATCAACCGTGGGAACATCCTCAGGGTATAACAGCCACTTGCCCTGCGCGCTGTCCGCCGCCACTTGGTGCGGCCACGAGATCACCACCTGTACAGATGACACGCGCCACGGGCCCTCGTTGAACACCTGCAAGGATAAACTTTAATAATAAATAATCTTTGGACAATTTCACACAGCGCCAGCTAGCCCCAAAGTAAGCAACTTAATGCTTGTGTTATGGGTGCTAGCTTAACGGATATACTACTTATATACTTTTTTTTAAAATACATATTATACATAGTAATACCCAGATCCGTCACAGAAATTAAAATTCATCATTTCAATTTCTGCCCGGCCGGGAATCGAACCCGGGACCTCTCGGCATAGTAGTCCGCTCTGAACCACTACACCAAATGGCCGACAACTTTTGATCAAGCCGTTGACTTCACTTTTTTTTCAATTCACCGTGAAATTGTATTCGTTTTTACCAAGCTTTTTATCGAAGAAAAGTTGGTAGCAAATATTACTGCTTTGGAATGACTTGCCTCTCAAGACAAAGTGAGTGCTCTGCATTTCTGAAACCATGTAATTTTGTCTACAGGCACAGCAGAGATCCTGACAACCTTTGACATTGTTATCGTCAGAATAACGCTCAACATGTTCTATGTAAGAATTTTCCAATTATGTATGTACTTACAAACGACCAAAAATGAAGATTACGATGCACACTAACATGATACTTTTCAAACATTGGATCAGGGATTATGTTTAAAAGATTTGACTTTACCTGATAGGTATGCATAACCCTGGTGCCGATGTCGTCGAAATGAGTCATTGCAGACTCTCCCTTCACTTCTCCGCCGTAGAACACCTGCTCGGGACGTGCGGCACTGAAACAGTAAAAATGAAATTGTAACCATGATAGCAAATAAAAGAGATGACAAACCTGACTAAACTGTCATGGAAGTAACAAATCATTGGGACTTTTTCATCAGGTCATTATATCAATTACTATAATTTACTTCCAACATATAACATCGGTCGTTTCAGTCAAATGACGTCCACTGCTGGACAAAGGCTTCCCTTAAGGCTTTTCATAACGACTGGTCCTGCGCTGCCCGTATCCCTTATCCTTATCCTGCGATTCTTCCCGCGACCTTCACCGGATCGTCGGTGCGATCAGCGAAGTAGATCCAACGTATAGCACATCACTGTTAAGTAGTTAATGTTGTAAAATAACATCTATTATAACAAGTTAAGAATCTTTTTTTTTTTATGCATAACAAGGCAGGTATTTGACCACAATCGCACCTGATGTTAAGTGGGATGCAGTCTAGGATGGTACATATCTGCCCTGTAATCGCTACGGTTTAGCTCATAGTGCCGCTATCTATCTTTACTTACCCCTTGATCAGAAGCTCAGCATTCTTTATGACCAGTGCTTCCACTTTCGCCGGCGTCTTCCCAGGGTACAGTTCATCAGACGTCGAGTTGGCCCAGACAGTGAACACCACAGAGGGTTCATTGTCTTCCAGAGCCTTTGCGTCGAACCTCATGGTAATAGGTGGTGTACCAGCTGGCTGCTTCTTGAATGGATTCTCAAGCATGCATGATACGGTCGTCTTGTTCACGCTCGTACAGATGACGTGTTTGTCCTGAAAAACATAAGTAGTGGCACTATAATAATAAAGAATACAGGGATGATATTTTAATTTGTTGTAGGTGAAGGAATTCAAGTTAAGTTTTCGTAAAGTTAGGTTTTATTAAAACGGTTAAGATTTTGCAAAGTTAGGTTTTCGAATGTATGTAATGTAGAAAAGATAGGTTAGGTCACATTTAAAGAAAGTTGGGTTTTCGGAAAATAGGTTTTCATAAACATAAGTTTTCGAGTAAGGTTTTCGTCAAGTTATGTTTTCTCAAAGTTAGGTTTTCGTAAAGTTAGGTTTTCGTAGTTAGGTTTTCGTTAAGTTAGGTTTTCGTAGTTAGGTTTTCGTTAAGTTAGGTTTTCGTAGTTAGGTTTTTGTTAAGTTAGGTTTTCGTAGTTAGGTTTTCGTTAAGTTAGGTTTTCGTAGTTAGGTTTTCGTTAAGTTAGGTTTTCGTAGTTAGGTTTTCGTTAAGTTAGGTTTTCGTAGTTAGGTTTTCGTTAAGTTAGGTTTTCGCAGTTAGGTTTTCGATAAGTTAGATTTTCGTAGTTAGGTTTTCGTTAAGTTAGGTTTCCGTAGTTAGGTTTTTGTTAAGTTAGGTATTTGTTAAGTTAGGTTTTCGTAAAGTTAAGTCAATATAGGTTTTATTTCAAAAGTTGGGTTTCCGGCAAGTTTAGTTCTCATGTCATAAAAAGGTGTATGTATATCTTACACTAATATTGATAGCGATGTAGTGAAGGCTGGCGTGGTGGTTGACAAACAGCTGCGCCTCGTAGGCCGACTCGCCATAGTTGTCCACTGCTATCGACAGCTGGATCTCCTCCTCCTGGCCGAGTTTCAGTGCGTAAGTATTGCTGCCTTCAGCTGAAATTGATAAAGTAAATAACATGATTTTAGTTATAATTTCAAGACTGTAAGCATTGACAGAATTGGCGCTAAGCACTAAGTCCCAAACATAGTCTCTTGCCTTAAGAAATATTTTCAGAAAATTCGATATGAATCCGATTTCTTTCAGATCACTTGTGAATTATTATTCGGCAATGTTCTGAATTTTCAGATGATAGGTAAGTTGGGAGATAATTTTAAAAACGATGTTTTTATAATAATCAGATTTACAAATGTTGATTTATGTGTTGTTTGCATCAGCAGTAGGTACATGCTACATCTTGTACTTAAAGATAATACAAGATTAATAACACAAGACCCTCCCTGACTACAATCTCAAGAACTTACTTTTAGGAAGATGTAGCACAGGGTCGACTACCAAATCGCTGACGCATACACCATCCACACCACAGTCGTTGAGGAAGTTCGCGCTGAAGGTCGTGGTGGCTGTCGCATTCAACACGGGGTAGTCATCGATATTGGGCAGCTGACCGATTGTGGAGTATTTGGGCTGCTCGTGCTCTAGTTTGTAGGTTACTTGGAACTGGAAAATAAATTAATAACTATTAAGCTATAATTAAAACTTTACGAAGATAAAAACCGGCCAAGTGCGAGTCGGGCTCGCGCACAAAGGGTTCCGTAGCAGCAAATATAATAAACTTATTATGTCAATTTATACACCTGGTGAATGGAGCCTAAACTCTCCCGATATTTTGCCTTGTACTTTTATGTATGAATATTAATTTTATATATGTATTTATAAATATTCCGAGCTAAAGAGGTGGCAAAAGCAATGGCAAACAAACCACAATCAATAGTATTCGGTTGTCGCTGAACACTTGGAAACTGAATACATGACTCCGATAGATACGGAAACAAGGCTTTTACATATATTTTTTGCGATTTTCCTAGAACACCAACAAGACTATCGTACACACGCAGTATTCCATTAATGTAATAAATACAACTCCAGTGCCCCACTAATCCCACGTCACCGTCATAAATTACTTGAAGGTGCGTCTCATTTTTAGGTACAGGTTCAATCAGTTCAGGGTGTTGAAATAATTCTAGCTCACGCGGTCTAAATGATGTGCACCGAAGTAACTTTTCATGAAATGCGCGAACCACATCATCTTC